>NW_021703772.1:97013652-97119326 GCF_005190385.1 Monodon monoceros
CACACACACACACACACACACACACACACACACACACACACACACACACCAGAGTGACTTGGCTTTTTACATATAGTATCTTAGAAATGTCTTCTTATCAGCTCACAGAGAGTTGCTGCGTTTTTTTTGACTGATCCATCGTCTCTCTTTATGCAGTGAACTAACCAGGCCCCTACAGTTGGGCATTTGTGTTCTTTTGAATCTTCTGCTATTATAAAAATTTAGGGACTTCTGAACTAGCAATGACATCATCCCTATAATTCTCCTTCCTTTCTCCCTCCCTTCACTTTTTCTCACTCACTACTTCACTCTACAAGCATTCACTGTGTGTCTACCTGGGCCAGATCCTGTACTAAGGTCCCCAGTAGGGTGTGACGGTCATGTCACATTGGCCCAACAGCGGTCAATGGAGGAAGGGGAATAGAATACATGTGAGGCAGATGGCAAGTCGCCCACAGCCCACACTAGTTTTTTTCTAGGAAGTCATTGTAGGCACTGATGGGAGAACACCCAGCCTGAAGATCAGCAGAGTGTGGCCAGTTACAGAATTGGGAGAACTTCCAACCTACTTGGCCTTGGATGAGTCCCCAGCACTGATGGTCTGCGTTCTATGGCCGTGGTGGGGGAATATTCAGAATAGGAAGTGTCAGTCATCCGCCTCCCCACGCATCCCCAACCCCCCTCCATCATTTCTAGGTAGTTCCCTGCTCCCTACTGGACACCCAAGGCCTCCTCCTGAGGCCGCCCACCAGCAGCCTGAGACAGTATTCCATATTCTGGACGATTCCAGACATCTTCCTGCTACCAAAGTCTGAGCAGAGCCCTCATCCCCAGAGACAGGCCATCTGCTGAGAAGCTCTGGGTGAGCCAGGGACTATGCCCCCCCTCGTTGGAGGCTCCGCCTCTGCACTGGCAAGGCACACCTCTCACTGTGAAGTCCTGTAAGGAGTAGCCAGTGACGATGACCTGAGAATTTCCCTCCCTGCGAAAACCTCGTGAGCAAAACGTGGGCACAGCAGTGAGCCCCTGTGGGTCGGCCTGGCCCCAGGAAGTGGAAGCACAGGCACACGTGAGACAGGTGCCTGGGGAGGACCAGAGAGAGAGTCAAGTCACTCAACATTCCACAAATATTTACTGAGTGCACACGATGTGCCAGGCACTGTTTTAGCTGCTGGGGATACAGCACAGCCCTAGCTCTTGGGAGATTACGTTCTAGTTGGAGAGATGGCCAGTCAACACCTAAATAAACGAAGAGCTCTGTTAAGTGTGGGCGGGTCAGCAGCTCCCTTGTGCTCATCCACTGCCCACAGGCGGTCCCTGTGGCCAGGTGACACCAGAGAATGAGGAACAGCAGGCTGGAAGGGGCCGTGGAGACACGGTGGAGACCTCAGCAGGACACCGCCTCCCGCAGGCGGCTTGCCAAAGGCCCAGGATAATATCAGGGTAACCCAAGCTGGTACCCGCCACCAAGATGTGAATGAGCGATTTGGATGGGGGACAGTCATCACCACAACCACAGCTACTATTTATGGAATACGTTTTCAGGGCACCGTACTTTTCATTTTGCATTTCCTTGCAAGAACTGTCTTGCGGGCAGCCGAGGTAGCTATAACGCCCTGTAGGGTTAGGGGTGCCCAGAGCCATGGGTGATAAAGCTGGAGTATTAAAATGGTTATGGCAAGAACTCCAAGAGAAAGAAAAAGTTGTTCGGGTTTTTTGGCACCAAAATAGCATTTTTGTTTTTTTCGTCAAGTCATTAATCTTGACTGCCAGACACTGTCGATAAACAAAGGCTCTTCTAAGTTTCTGTGACATTAATGAGATCTTGGTCTCCTCCCAGTGTAGAGAGGATTCCCCATCACCGTGCCCGCTAGGCTCTGAGCAGAGCTTCTATGGGACAGAGGTGAATGCTATGGGGGCCTGTGGGCTGGGGGACGGTGAGAGGCAGAGGGGTACAGAGCTGGAGGGAAGAAACCAGGTGGGTATCCAAGACCTGGAGCCACACCTCAAGAAGGGATGTAGACCAATTCAGTTCCTGCACCCACCTGAGCTGTCCCTTTCTCCAGACATGCAGTGAGAAAACCTCCACCAAAGAGAGAGGTGCAATGCAGGTTCCCTTGCTTCTAGGGTTTTCAGTGACTTGCTTGACCAATGCAGTCGGAACTGTCTGACTTTTCAAGGCTGAGTCATGGGGAGTCTTGCAGTTTCTACCTGGGACTTTTGGAATGCTCACTCCTGGGATGCTGCTTCTTGGAACCCAGCCACAGGCCACATGGAGGCCACATACAGGTGCAGCAACATGACTGAACCATCTTGGACACCACAAGCCCCACTGAGCCCCCTGGTGACTGCAGCCCCAGCTGACTTCACATGGAGCCAAAGAACGGCCCAGCTGAGCCCAGTCAACCCACAGCATCGGGAGAGAAAACAAAATGCTGGTTGTTGTAAGCCACTGTGATTTGAGGTGGTTTGTTCCACAGTAATAAATAATGAAAATATTAATTGGCAAGTCTAAGTTTCCTAGGCACCCAGAGGGATAAAGAGGAAGAAATACATATATGGATATATGTATGTAAGTATGCATGTGTGTGTTGTAGTGTGTGTATATTTTACAGAGAGATGGCAAGCAAGTCAGTGCAGTGTACATTAGTGTATGATAGCGCTCTCTGCAAGTACTCTGTGCCAGGCACCAGTAGGTACTTTATAATCGCAACTTCACTCAATCTTCACAAAACCCTGTTAGATGAAAACTGTTGTTAACCCAGAGCACACATGAGGTCACAAAAAAGGCTCAGAGAAGTCAAGATACTTGCCCAAGGTCACACAGCTGATAAAGAGCAGAGTAGAGATTCCAGCCTGATTCCTCAGCTGGAGTCCCCAGCCTCTGCTCTCTGCCTGAGGTAGTTCCACAAAGATAAACCATAACCACCAAGGGCAGCCAGAACACATCCATATGGAGAAGACTAGGGGGTTGAGAGGCCATTAGAGAATACCAGGAAAAGGGGGTCATGCCCCACCCTCATCCTTTTGGGTGCCCTGGACTATCTCTTCCAGAATCCCTTCAACGTCCCCACTGCTGGGCTGGGGAAGTATGTGGAGCAAGCCACAGTTAACCTAGGCCTATTCTCCCAGCAAAGGGTTCAGTACGAATCCTAATCTCTGTATGCTTTACATTTACTTACAGCTCAGCAGCTCCTGCAAAGCCTACTTGTGCTTTTACCATAGGGGCAAGAATGAAGAAATATGTAATTACCCCTGAGTCGCCCACTTAGCCCTAGACTGACAATGAAAGTTACAGCTTAATTCCCTCAGGAGAGGAAAGATGGCACCCAAGCTAACACAGGACCAGCTTCTTACACCTGGCCCAGGACAGAGGGTTGCATTTGGGTCTGACGGCTGAAGACGAGGAAAAACAATAAGCCACACGCCACAAGACATCAAGAGTTCATGTGCTCTGTAATAAGCACACAGCACAGTATTTCATTGTATGGAGTCTGGAGCCAGACAGCTTGGGTGTGAGTCACCATTTGCTTGAACTGCTATATCTCAGTTTCCTCATCTGTAAAATGGAGATGCTATTAGTAACGGTGCCTGCCTCATAGAGTGGCTGGGAGGATTAAACAGCTAACACTAAGAAATGATTGGTTAATGATGCCTGGCACACAGAACGCACTAAAGTGTTTGCTGTTATTTGCAAATGGCCTCTGACCCTAACATGGATACTTCAGGAGAAATTAATCACCACCACCCCCTACAAATAACACTGCTCTGGTTGGCCAACAAGCTTGTCAGAGCCCTCCTTCAGCACTTCCGGTTGTGACTCGTGAATTCTGCTTACAGGAATACAGACCCTTACCAACCGTCTCCAGAATTTTAAAAACCGTCTTATCATTTTTGTTTAGAATATCATACAGAACTGATTTAAGTTGAAAACATCTCATTCAGATCAGTATAATGTGAAAGAACGAATTCTAAATTTTATCTTTAACTGTATTTAATAATATTCATAATATGTAGTCAAATTTGTACTTATTTCCATTTACCAAGTGATGCACAAAGTTTAATTTACTCTAGATTAATTACGTAAGAAAAATGTGATTTGGTGACAATAAATTCCCCAGTGTTGTAATAATCAGGTTTGGTTTGGGGACTGAACATACGTGAAAATGTGCTGCCACATGTGAAACAGACAAACCCTGCTTTCACGATGGAATGACGGGAATTCGTGCAACATGCACCTTAAAATTAAGCTCATTAATTTTTATAATTTTTGTGTTTTCCTTTTAGGTGATGAGATAAAGGAGGCTTATTTTTTAGGTTTTTTTTTTAAAGTATTTCTGCAAATAACACATTCTGAACTCTTTATTTTAAATAAATGAAAAGCCAAATGGATACAATCATCTCTCTATTTTCTCTTTTTAACAATGGCTTTTGGAGTTCAGGAGGTACCCTGCTGCACAGGGTACACATAGTGAACAAATGAACCTAATGTGCGATCAGATAAAATCGTCCTGAGGCACATTTGAAGAGTCATCGTCATGTTTATGCCCCCTCATTTATTTCACATCTTTCTACATCAATGTTCCTTATCCATTTCACCAAATCTATTGCGGTAGTAAAGAAAAGAAAACTAAGAACAGAAAGACTTTGACACTGTAGAACAGTCAAAGCCACCACAGCAGCTAACGCGCAAGGCGTCAGAATTCAAGGAACCTGTCAGGGCTGTGTGTACACGCGGCACAATTAAGCAGCTCGACCACGAGCCCATTTGTTTGATCCACACCAATGGCCCCTGGGGCCTCTCAGTCATAGCTGGGGAACATAGAGATTTTCAATAAATGAAGTTACTGGTTGGGAAGTAACCTCTCTCCTGCCCCTCCTGGGGGCCGCCCCTCGCACTCGTGGCGAACAGCCTCCTGGGAGCCTCTTCCACCACCCACACACAGGCCTCTCTCCTCAGAGCTCTGCTCAGCATTTTCCATCCAGATGCTTCAGGACCTGCGCAGGTGTCTGCAGACAGCTGAGGCAAGGTGGGCCTGGGGTCGACTGTCGGAGCCAAAGGGGGCAGAGTCAGAGAGGGAACCTATGATGACATGGCACCTGCCACCCACACAGTGCCAGCACCCCCACAGCTTTTTTCAAGACCTTGCGTGGGCCAGTTGTGGGAGGTAGGGATCCTTATGCCTCATCAAAGATGAAAAACCTGAGAGTCAGAGACATTAAGGGAGTTGCTCAAGGCCATGACGATCCAAAATTTTGTTTCCAAAGAATTATGAGGGGGACTTCCCTGGTGGAGCAGTGGTTAAGAATCCTCCTGGCAATGCAGGGGACACGGGTTCGAGCCCTGGTACGGGAAGATCCCACATGCCACGGAGCAGCTAAGCCCGTGCGCCACAACTACCGAGCCTGCACTCTAGGGCCCGCTCACCACAACTACTGAGCCCCCGAGCCACAACTACTGAAGCCCATGTGCCTAGAGCCCATGCTCTGCAACAAGAGAAGCCACCGCAATGAGAAGCCCGTGCACCGCAACGAAGAGCAGCCCCCACTCACCACAACTAGGGAAAGCCTGTGCACAGCAATGAAGACCCAACACAGCTAAAAATAAAAATAATTTTTTAAAAAAAGAATTATGAGGAATGAAAACATAGTTACAATGTAATATAAGTAAACTTCTTCAGATACTACTTATAAGTGCATCCCCATGTCTGAATCTGCTCAGCTCCTGAGTTCAGACAGTCAGCAGTCAGCAGGGGACACGTGTGGCTGTGACTCTATGTAACCACACACAGAGGTATGTACGTGTGCATGCACGCATGAGTGTGTTTGTGTGTGTATGTGTGTGATGTTTGGGATTCTAGTTGGCATTGGTTTTAGATAGAAAAATACCAAGTTTTTCCAAGTGGCTATCTTTGAGTTACAGAAGAGGCAGCGTTTAGGAACTTTTTGCTCTGTGCATGTTTCCACTTTCCCTCTACTGCCCATATATTATTTTAACAATCAGAAAGTTCGGGGGTTTTTTGTAAATCTAGGCAACACATATTAAGCTGCTTGTTACCGACTCATCACAGCAGGGACAGAAACAGCCTGCCTCCTGGGCTGTCAGGTGGAGGCCTGGTGGTGAGGGCACGAATCATGCTGGGGAGAAGACGGGGTGATCTGCGAAGACTGGGGAAACAGTTCCTTCTGCTTTCCCATCTCTCTGCAGTTTCTGACTCCAGCCTCTGCCCCGCACAGCTGGGTCACTCATTTCTGGGGAGCCCCTCCCTCCATGTCTGCATCCCCTCTCCTGGGAAACTGGGGAGCTTGTAAATTTAATGTGTAATCCAAGCACCCCGAACCCTGCACCCTAGGAGCTCTGGGTCCCCAGGCCCAAGGCATATGGACTGGCAGACAGTGGGAGCATTTCTCTGTCCCAGGCTGTCTGTGACCCCATCCTCCTCCGCCAACATTTCTGTCTGTAAAATGGTGAACCCAGCACCTCTCCTGGGCTTCCAGCCACTGACAGCAGGTGAGAGCCCTGCATATGCTCATCACCCTCAGTGGCATATAAGTATCTTTACTGCACTTAACAAGATGCTGCCCTTGGTCTCTGGGAAAAGCCCCTCTGGTTTGTGGGTTCCATTTAAATGTGTAGAAACGTTTGCTGTCCAAACGGATGGCTTCCTGTCTTCGCAGGGGAAATCTGCACCTTCTCATTAGGTAACCTGCTAGAACACTGAATGAACCTTCAGCCTCTGATTTTCAGAGGGCAGCCCTTCTACTCACCCACCTGACCAGGGCTGTTCAGGAAAGACCTCAGAAGCAGAAGTCTGTGTTTAGCCAGGAGGCACAGCGTGAGGGCTGGATATAGGGCCCAGGGAGAAAGAGATGCTGAGAGTCTTCTGCAGACTGTGACAAGCCTCTGGAGTTAGACTGTGTTGGATGATCAAGAGCTTCGCCGGCCTTTGCCCCAGGCTCCTGAGAGAGTGCCTCTAAAGCCTTGGAATCCCCCTGAGTAACAGCAGTGTCCTTGTTATTCAAGGTGGGTCCCTCGGACCACACCTGAGTTTATGCTAATGAGACGGCTCCTGCTGGGCCCCTAGGTAGTTTCAGGATGGGGCTGGCCAAGCCAGAAAGACCAACCACTACGTGACTGGTGTCTTAGAGCTGAGTGATGTCAGCCTGGAGGGCACTAGAGATTGAATTAAAGTCACAGACAATGATTCAACCAATTGTGTTTGCATAATGAAACCCCAGCAAAAACTCTGGACACCAAAGCTCAGTAGAGCCACCTAGTTAATTGTGCTGGAAGGGTGACAACAAGCTTCATGTTGGGGACCCTCTCAGACCTCACCCTATGTAGCTCTTCTTTTCTCTGGTCCTGATTTGCATCCTTTATAATAAAACCATACGCATAAGGATAGTGCTTTCCTGAGTTTTGTGAATTGCTCTGCAAATTATAGATTCTAAGGGGGTCATGGGAATGCCCAAATTTATAGCCAACTGGCCAGAGATACAGATGGCCTGGGGACCCCCTAAGCTTGTAGCTTGTGTCTGAAATGAGAGCAAGCTTGTGGGAGACTATTCCCTTAAGCTGTGAAATGTGACCTAATTCCAGGTGGTTAGTGTCAGAATTGCGTTGCAGGCTGCTGGAGTTCAAACCCTGACCCTGGGGCTTTCCTGCTGTGCCATCTACTATCCTTTCCAGTCCTCGGTACCTACATCTAAATCAGTTAAGGGAGAAAGCACATGTAGAATGCTCAGAGCTGAACGGACAGCAGTAAGCGCTCATAAACATTGTCTATCATCATTGAGACCTACACCCTGCCAGGGAGAATGACAGGGACTTACGTCCTTATCTTTCTCTTGCTAAAGACCTCCTCTGTCTCTTCTAAGGTCTTTACCCAATGTAGAATATTCTGGTCTGCTCCACACCTTTTCACATTTTGCTGAGCTCTGCCTAATATTATTCCTTAACGATTCATTCATATCCCATGTCTATAAATAAATAAAGTTACTTCCTATTTACATACCGATTTATTAGCCTATCACATGGTAACAGCTGGACAGTATTTCACCAAAATTGGAGAGGTAATCTGCGGTGATCTCACTCCAAATATAGGCTAGGCAAGGTACAAGAAGTCTGCTTTGGGGGACCCTTGGAGCATTTCAGTTGTTTACCTTTTATACCAAGAAAAACATTAAACATTTCAACAAACGAATTTGCTACATATATATATTTAAAACTGTGCTAGAATTTAGTGGCTGTGATAGGGAGTCACCAAATGTTCATTAATTCTTTTAAGTCATTGCTTTAATTCTATTGTATGTGAGAAGACAAAGAAAACAAATGCCACACAAAATGGCCTTATCAGAGGGGCACCCACCAGAAGAGGGTTTCAGAGCTAGATGGGATAACCAGTCTCTCTTGAGGGCTTCAAGCCCAAGGAGTACTTGAGCACCCAAAAGACAGGCAGTCGCCACCCTGAGCTTCAGGAACAGGGGTCCAAGAGGGCGAGTGCCCACCAGCTGGGAGCGGCTTGCTCTTTCTTTCACAGGTAATAGAAAACAAAGTTCCACTGAGGGACATTCTGCTGCCAATAAGGAGGCACATGAAATGCACAGTTAGATGCCACGGCAGAGGAAAAAATGATAGTTTTACATGTGCCGTTGCTAAAGCATCATATGTCAGTTTGATGTTAAAAACTGGGGGCTTCCCTGGTGGCGCAGTGGTTGAGAGTCCGCCTGCCGATGCAGGGGACACGGGTTCATGCCCCGGTCCGGGAAGATCCCACATGCCGCGGAGCAGCTGGGCCCATGAGCCATGGCCGCTGAGCCTGCGCGTCCGGAGCCTGTGCTCCGCAACGAGAGAGGCCACGACAGTGAGAGGCCTGCGTACTGCAAAAAAAAAAAAAAAAAAATTGGATACAATTGTCACCTGTAATTGAAGAGTCAGCTTAAGTGATGCTGCTCCAATGATAAGGTCAGGTTGGAGCCTATTTCAGGGACCTAGAATGTAGGTTGTCTTCCAGGTACCAGCTATGCATTTCAATAGGGTGTAGTCTAGGGGAATCTTTATTAATATATTCCCTGGACACTGCTGAGCCCTTCAAACTACTCCCTTCTCTTTCAAACATTTCAGAAAATACCTGTTTCTATACAGCCATTGGTAAGTCATTAGGGCAGACACTCCAAACGCAGGGGTTACGATTTGTTTGAGCTGCTTCTTACTTGGGCAGCTTCAGTATGAGAGGCAATAGGAATTTATTCATATGCACTCCAGACCGTGGCATACTAAGTAGAGTGTTAGAGCCTTCTTCCAAAGTGGGAAATAATTATGACTTAATTACATATGACAATTACATAAACATCCTAAAAGAGTTCAACATTCATCTTTTTACTGTTTGCATAATGATGTATGGGCAAGAAAGGTAAGATGTAGATTCCAGAAAAGGATCCTGTGCTTTCAATCGGGGCTAGTTTAAGAAGAGCTGTGTTTCACCTTTCAGAATGGCTATCATCAAAAAGTCTACAAATACCAAATGCTGGCGAGGGTATAGAGAAAAGGGAACCCTCCTACACTGCTGGTGGGAATGTAAATTGGTGTAGCCACTGTGGAAAACAGTATGGAGATTTCCCAAAAAACTAAAAGTAGAACCACTATATGACCCAGCAATTCCACTCTTGAGTATATATCCAAAACAACCAAAAACACTCATTCAAAAAGATACATGCACCCCAGTGCTCATAGCAGCACTATTTACAACTGCCAAGACATGGAAACAACCTGAGTGACCATCAACAGATGAATGAGTAAAGAAGATGTAACATATATATATTTATATTTATATATATATATAATGGAATACTACCCATCCATAGAAAAAAGAAAATTTTGCCATTTGCAGCAACATGGATGGACTTGGAGGGCATTATGCTAAGTGAAATAAGTCAGACAGAGAAAGATAAATGCTGAATGATATCACTTATATGTGGAATCTAAAAAATACAACAAACTAGTGAGTATAACATAACAGAAGCCGCCTCACAGATACAGAGAAGAAACTGGTGGTTACGGGGTGGGGGGCAATATAGGGGTGGGAGAGTATGAGGCACAAACTATTAGGTATAAAATAAGCTATAAGGATATATTTACAACATGGGGATTATAGCCAATATTTTGTAATAACTGTAAATTGAAAGTAACCTTTAAACATTGTATAAAAATAAAAAATTTTTTTAGAAAAAGAAGAGTCGTGTTTGAAGGTGGCAGTAGTCACATGAGTTCTTAAAATTTTCTTCCAGTTGTCCACACCTTTTTCCTTTGGCCTCTCCTACCCGGCAACAACCCACTCCTTCTCTCACATTCAGCCTACAAAGAACAAGCAGGGTCTCTGAGTAAAGAGGGAAGAGAAAGACCTCAGAGGAAAGAAGGGGAGGAAGACCCATGACAGCCTCAAGAAAATCATGAAAAATGTCCAATTGCTTAAGGATGGCCATTTTAGGAGGCAAATATCGGTTATTTGGAATTAATATGCAAATGAGATGTTGACCCTGTGATGGTGACACTCAGTGTGTGTGTACATATATGTGTGTACATATATGTATGTGTATACATATATACATACGTACACACACACACACTCACACACATATATACACACACAGGTCTCTCTCCATCCAACCACTCATACATCAGGATGGGTTCCTCTGGAACATCTCAGCAGTGATCACTGGCTTGTAAGACCAGCTCTGAAAGACATACATGAATAAGGACATCACCGGATAACTGTTCCTGTCCGGATAGCAAATTTCCGCCATGCCTGCATAAAAATGAAAGTAAAACTCAGAAACCAAACAGATATTTTAAAAATCGGTGGAAATCAGCCCTTTTCCTCCTGCCTTCAACGTCCCCTCGTGCTATTCCACACCCTACGAGGCTGGGAATGACTCCTGGCCCCCATGGAGCCATCAGAGCGCCCTAATCCAATTCATCAGGACTACTAATGACTCCTGGCATGGGCATGCAGGCCATATTGCTGAGATTCCAGGAGGCTGGCAGCCCAGCCACACTGGGCAAAGTGTAGTTGATGAGAACTTACATCAAATTTGCACACATTTGCACAGCATGTCAGAAATACTTCTAATCTCAAACAGACGGGACAAGTGGAGAGAAAGTAAAAAGGGTTTGTTGGAGGAGTTGACTGAGCTTGGAGAAGGCCCAAAATCTCCTCCCTAGATGACATCTGGCCTTCTGTTTTAATTGCCTTGCTGGTGATCATTAATAAAATGACCACTAGCTTATTTTTCAGGCAGCTGCCTTTGTTTTAAGGTAACTCATTTTTTCTTTTTCTTTTCTCTCTTTTTTTTTTTTTTTCTGGACTGTGTGCTTCCTACAGCAGCAAAGGGCGTTCTGATTAATACGTTTTCCTGCTGGAGGCTAACGCGTGTCTTCATACGCCTGGTAAATAACAAGTAATCATGGGTTCTGCATAGGAAATTTACAACCCTGGACTCTGATATGAACCTGTCCAGCAGGAGAGGTAGGTAGGCATGCTGAGCCAGGCTTTAACCCCTTGTTTTCTGAAATGAAAGGGCAGAAACCAAAATGTTTCAGTGCAGGGGAGAAAGACAGGCAAAAGAGCATCAGGACTCACACACCATCTGTACCTTCATAGAGCACTAATGGGGAATAATTACATTGCTCCGGCTGCCCAATGGCTGTGAACCTCTGGAAGTGAGTCTGGTTTCCCAGGCCTTCCCAGCGGCTGTTGTCTGGCACGGGCAAAAGTGGAAAGTCCGAGGCTGAAATGGCTCATTAAAAGAATCTTGAAAAAGAGGGTGGCTCTTTGAATCCTAAAGGCAGTAATGAGTAACTCAGCAGACTGTGCAGAGAAAGCCTTCCCTGGTCCCTAAATTAATTCTCAGTGAGAAGGGATGGAGGAGAAGCAAAGGGGAGAGATGTGAGGACAGGAGGGGAAGAGAGAGGGGAGAGGAGAGAGAGAGAAAGTACATACTGTAGCCAGATACTGATAAAACTTCCCCAAGACCGCTTCTCTGGAGGAACTCACCAGCTGCTCCTTAGCAGCAGGAATGTAAAACTGTCAAGAAGTTCCACTTACTACTGGCTGATGAGTCGGCAAGGAAGGTGTGCTCTGCGTACCTTAAGTAGAATTTCAATCCAGCCGGCCCTCTCCGCTGACACTGAGGTCTGCGAAGCAAGCGGATTGGAATGGGCAGGAACAAACAGGCTGATTTTTAAAAGCTGGACCAGGAGACGCAGGTCAAGCAGCCAAGCAAGAGAGGACAGGTCCTGTCCTGTTCTGACCCTGGCAGGGAGCCCCGCCCCAGGGGCTTCCAAATAGAGGTCACGATCTGACCTCTCCAGGCCATCGCAGTGCCCATCCAGCTGCGGCCGTCTTCCCAGCACAGGTTGATTCAGATGTCCAGCCACCTGGACAGTGGCTACTGCCATCCTCAACTCCATCCTCAACCCTCTTGACAAATGTGAGGTTTATTTGCACTACTTGGATCCTATTCCTTCTTTAAGACTGAATTTGTCCCAACTTTTCCATGAAGCATTCTAGAAGAATATGCCCCCCACAGCTGGTGACCTCTCCTTTCTGATACCCCTGTACCTCCTCACCGGACCATTTATGGTGACCTCCTCCTCATGGCCCTGCTATATGAAAACCCAACAGAGCTGCGGATCACATCCCCTCACACTACCTATAACCTCAGCCTCTTCCCCATCTCACTCCTCTGCAGTCTCAAAAACTCATCCTGGGGCTTCCCTGGTGGCGCAGTGGTTGAGAATCAGCCTGCCAATGCAGGGGACACGGGTTCGAGCCCTGGTCCGGGAAGATCCCACATGCCGCGGAGCAACTAAGCCTGTGCACCACAACTACTGAGCCTGCGCTCTAGAGCCCGCGAGCCACAACTACTGAGCCCATGTGCCACAACTACTGAAGCCTGCACACCTAGAGTCTGTGCTCCGCAACAAGAGAAGCCACCGCGATGAGAAGCTTACGCGCCGCAACGAAGACCCAACACAGCCAAAAATAATAAATAAATAAAATAAATGAAAAAACAACAACTCATCCTGCACAGCTTCCGCTAGTTACCATCCCATCTTTCCCACTACTGATGTATACTCTCACTTCGTTTCAAAAGGCATTTGAAGCAACCTGGAAACATGCCTTCAGGATGAGAAAGTAAATATCAGGAAAGAAGGAAATCAGGGAATTAGAAAATAAAGTGAGGAAAAATCAGCTGAAGCTAGGGATGTGTTGAATGTATTCACACAAAAGCATGTGCCTGGGGCTTCCCTGGTGGCGCAGTGGTTGAGAGTCCGCCTGCCGATGCAGGGGACACGGGTTCGTGTCCCGGTCCGGGAAGATCCCACATGCTGCGGAGCGGCCGGGCCCGTGAGCCATGGCCGCTGAGCCTGCGCGTCCGGAGCCTGTGCTCCGCAGAGGGAGAGGCCACAACAGTGAGAGGCCCGCGTACCGCAAAAAAAAAAAAAAAAAAAAAAGTGCCTGAATGGACGTCCTATCATCTGTTAAAATGGGATGCAAATTTGACTTCATGTTCTAGTGACCAAAGAGAGAGAAATAATCAGAGGGAATCATGGAACAAGGCACGGTGTCTAGGTGATGGAAACAATTCCCTGGCTCAGGGGAAATCATGCCTGGACTTAAGGCCTGAGGGAAACTTCTCCTCTGGGTCCCATCATTGGAGCCCTGTGTGATGGAGTAATAAAGTGAAGACAGGGATTAATGCCAACATAATGCCTGGCATGACTTAGTGAAGGGGAAACAGAAGGGAACAGACAGGAAAGATGCTTGCCTTCGTGGACCTTGGATTTTACTGGAAAACAGAGAGACAATTAGCGTGTTCATATCATCTTTGTTCAATGGACAGAGAGGGGGTATCTGAGATAGGATGCTCTGGGGCAGATCTCCTTCAGAAGGGTACGAGGCATCAGCCAGGTAAAGACGTGGACCATTTCTGTAACATCCCCTGGTCTGGCCAAATCCAGAGAATCCAAAACCTGATTCAGGGAAACCAAGTCTCTGAGGGCCTGCACCTTGCCTCACCTCTTCAGGATGAAGGTTCTTGGAAGAGTTGCCCACCCGTACTCTCTCCACTCCCCCACCTCCCAGCTGTTCCTCAGCCCCCTGTAACCTGCCTTCCCTGCCCTTCCCCAGGAGAAGCCACCCCAGCCACGCCCCCAGTGAAGCCACGTTGCCACCAGAAACACTTGCGGTCTTTATTTGATTGGAAGTGTTGGTGTATTTGTTACTGTTGATCATCCCCTACTTGAAATACCCTCTTCTGGCCTCTGGGATCCCTATTTGTGCCTGGTTTCCCTCCCCCCTCTTCAGGCATCAGTTCTGTAGCCTCCTCTTCTTAAATTTGCTTCTTAAATATCAACCTGCCCTTGAATGTTGTCTTCTCACTTTAGGTCCTCTCCCTGGTGAATGTGACACACCCAATATCTCAAGTGACTCCCACGTCTGTATCTACTTGCACCCTGTACTGCTCCACTGATACTCAGTCCTATGAGGTCAAGGCACCCTCCACTCACCATGTTCAAATGTTACCGTTCCAACCTCATTCTTCTCCCAAATTCCCTACAGGCATGTGACCACCATCTCCTTCACTCCCCAAATCAGAAACCTCAGGCTCATCCTTAACTCCTCCCCCTTACTCTTCCACATATCCAGTTGTGTTGATTCTATCGTCCATATATATCTCCTATTTATTACTTTCTCTCCATCCCCACTAATGAAAATTAATTGTTTACTGCTGTCAGGTACTGTTCTAAGTGCTCTACTCCTTACACACAACGTCTACACCGGCATGTAATGGAGTCAACGTTCGTTATTAGCCTCTGCAGCCCACAGGGGAGGGGACGGAGGCACAGAGAAGTTGCGTGACTTGCCCCAGGCCACACAGCAAGGAAATGGAAAGCCAGGATTTGGATGCAGACAGTTTCCGACTTCAGGGCCCACCAGATACCACCACTGCTATTTGTCACTTCTCACCCAGATGACTGCAATTCACTTCCTAACCAATCTCCCCCAGCCTCCATTCCTGTCCCCTTCTCCACACCACTGCCCATCACTGTGATCCATCAAAAAAGCAAATCTGAGCTCATCACCCTGTGCTTAAAATCCTGCCATGATTCCCTCTGGCTTTCAAAATAAACTTCAAGCTCTTGGTGGTTTCATGCCACAATCCCACCTCTCCTCCCCTACCGCTCACGTCCATACCCACACACCTATCACGTGCCAGGACTCGTGCTAAGACCTCTGGGCAATGCAAAATGCGGCTCCCAGTGTCAAGAAGATGTTGAAGAAGTAGGCAAACCAAGTGTACAAACGAAAAGTTAAACGTAAGGATTAAGTCCAAGGTTACCATTAAAAAAGAGGCCACGAGGCAGCATAATTTAGCAGTGAGGCGGGCAGACTCTTAAGCCAGACATTTAATGTAAGCGAAACTGTCTCTCCAAAAAGATTTTTTTTCCATCTCAAGCTGGCATTTGTGAATGATCAGCTCAATTCTGGTTTAGTTTGAAAGATACTGTAATATTCCCATATTGTTCCAGTTCAATACTTTTAGAAAATGAATAGGCTTGGTTCTGGTTCGAACTGGCTTATTAGGTGTTGCTGTTTTGAAAAATCCTTGGTTCGGGGCTCAGCTCACTGGGGGAAAAGAAAAAAACAAAAACAAAAACATTAATTTGCGGCTCAGCTTGGTTCAAGGATTGCAAATTAGAGAAGTTGCTTCCAGTCGTGCTTCACACTTGAGCTGACACCCAGTTATGAATTCAGCTGGCAGGCCTGAACTTCCGTGGCCGTGGCCTTCCACAGAGCCTTGCCGGCCTCCAGCCCTCACAGTTTATCCCTGGAGCAGATGTTTGGGAGTCCCCAGCACAACACACCTGGGGGCCTACCATCAGGCAGCTTCCTCTTGGCAAAGGAGGGGCTATGTGGGTTAATAAGAAGCAAAGCCCCCGCCTCCCTTGAGACCGGGGCTCCCTCAGCTCTTGCAGGCCTCTGCTCCCTTCACCATGCCTCTGAGGCTTCCCGTGAACATCCTTAAAACAGCTCCCCATCCCTCTTGCTACCTCCTGCTCCTACCTCTTTTCCCTGCTTCATTCTTCTCCATAGCATTTACCAGCCACTGATCTACTCTCTATTCTATTGGCGTGTGCTCTGGCTCCCCTCTGGGAGGGAGGGATTTCTGTCCATCTTTTTCACTATTATATGCGCCCGCACCCCCGTCTGGACTAGTACCTGGAATATAATAGAAGTCTATTAAATATATGTTAAATATCTAATAAACCCCCTCAGTCTAAATCCAGAGCTTATGATTTCCAAGGAGAAGCAGGATTTGGCCTAAAAACTGGATTTCTATATATTATGAAGGATATCTCACTCCTACTGGGTTTTTCCTTATAATATCCTCTTTCCCTCCTTCTTCTGCATCATCTGGTTGTCTCCAATGCTAGGGTGAAACAAAGCAAAGTATATAAAACCATATACAAGCCCCTGTGTCCCTGTAGTTTGAAGTAAAAGTCTCCCAGGCCTCCTTGAGTCTCAAAGGGCTGACTCAAGAGTTAATGATTAGGCATTTTCACAATATTGATTCTTCCAATCCAAGAACATGGTATATCTCTCCATCTGTTTGCATCATCTTTGATTTGTTTCATCAGTGTTTTATAGTTTTCTGAGCACAGGTCTTTTTGCCTCTTTAGATATTCCTAGGTATTCTGTTCTTTTTGTTGCAGCGGTAAATGGGATTGTTTCCTTAATTTCTCTTTCTGATCTTTCATCGTTAGTGTATAGGAATGCAAGAGATTTCTGTGCATTAATTTTGTATCCTGCTACTTTACCAAATTCATTGATTAGCTCTAGTAGTGTTCTGGTAGCATCTTTAGAAATCTCTATGTATAGTATCATGTCATCTGCAAACAGTCAGTTTTACTGCTTCTTTTCCGATTTGGCTTCCTTTTATTTCTTTTTCTTCTCTGATTACCATGGCTAGGACTTCCAAAAATCTGTTGAATAATAGTGGCGAGAGTGGACATCCTAGTCTTGTTTCTGATCTTAGAGGAAATGCTTTCAGTTTTTCACCATTGAGAATACTGTTTGCTGTGGGTTTGTCGTATATGGCCTTTATTATGTTGAGGTAGGTTCCCTCTGTGCCCACTTTCTGGAGAGCTTTTATCATAAATGGGTGTTGAATTTTCTCAAAAGCTTTTTCTGCATCTATTGAAATGATCATATGGTTTTTATTCTTTAATTTTTTAATATGGAGTATCTCATTGATTGATTTGCGTATATTAAAGAATCCTTGCATCCCTGGGATAAATCCCACTTGATCATGGTGTAGGATCCTTTTAATGTGTTGTTGGATCCTGTTTGCTAGAATTTTGTTGAGGATTTTTGCGTCTATGTTCATCAGTGGTATTGGTCTGTAATTTTCTTTGTATGTGATATCTTTGTCTGGTTTTAGTATCAGGGTGATGGCGGCCTCGTAGGACAAGTTTGGGAGTGTTCCTCTCTCTGCAATTTTTTGGAAGAGGTTGAGAAGGATGGGCATTAGCTCTTCTCTAAATGTTAGAATTCGCCTGTGAAGCCATCTTGTCCTGGACTTTCATTTGCTGGAAGATTTTTAATTAGAGTTTCAATTTCATTATTTGTGATTGGTCTGTTTATATTTGCTAATTCTTCCTGGTTCAGTCTTGGAAAGTTGTACCTGTCCAAGAATTTGTCCATTTCTTCCAGGTTGCCCATTTTATGGGCATACATTTGCTTGTAGTAGTCTCTTATGATCTTTTGTATTTCTGCTGTGTCGGGTGTAATTTCTCCTTTTTCCTTTCTAATTTTATAGATATGAATCCTCTCCCTTTTTTTCTTGCAATCTACAGATTCAATGCAATCCCCATCAAATTACCAATGGCATTTTTCACCGAATTAGAATAAAAAATTTTACAATTTGTATGGAAACACAAAAGACTCTGAATAGCAAAAGCAATCTTGAAAAAGAAAAACGGAGCTGGAGGAATCAGGCTCCCGGACTTCAAGCTATACTACAAAGCTACAGTAATCAAGACAGTATGGTACTGGCACAAAAACAGAACTACAGATCAATGGTACAGGATAGAAAGCCCAGAGATAAACCTACACACATATGGTCACCTAATCTATGACAAAGGAGGCAAGAATATACAAGGGAGAAAAGACAGTCTCTTCAATAAGTGTGCTGGGAAAACTGGACAGCCCCATGTAAAAGAATGAAATTAGAACACTACCAACACCATACACAAAAATAAACTCAAAATGGATTAAAGACCTAAACATAAGACCAGACACTATAAAAAATCTCTTAGAGGACAACATATGAAAAACACTCTTTGACATAAATCACAGCAAGATCTTGTTTGACCCACCTTCTAGAGTAATGAAAATAAAAACAAAAGTAAACAAATGGGGGCCTAATGAAACTCAAACTTTTGCACAGCAAAGGAAACCATAAACAAGACGAAAACACAACCTTCAGAATGGGAGAAAATATTTGCAAATGAAGCAACTGACAAAGGATTAATCTCCAAAATATAAAAGCAGCTCATGCAGCTCAATATCACAAAAACAAACAACCCAATCAAAAAATGGCAGAAGACATAAATAGACATTACTCGAAAGAAGACATACAGATGGCCAAGAGACACATGAAAAGATGCTCAACATCACTAATAATTAGAGAAATGCAAATCAAAACTACAGTGAGTTATCACCTCACATCGGTCAGAATGGCCATCATCAAAAAATCTACAAACAATAAATGCTGGAGAGCGTGTGAAGAAAAGGGAACCCTCTTGCACTGTTGGTGGGAATGTAAATTGATACAGCCACTATGAAGTACAGTATGGATGTTCCTTAAAAAACTACAAATAGAACTACCATATGACTCAGCAATCCCACTACTGGGCATATACCCTGAGAAAACCATAATTCAAAAAGACACATATGCCCCAATATTCACTGCAGCACTATTTACAATGGCCAGGACATGGAAACAACCTAAATGTACATCGAAAGATGAAAGGATAAAGACGATGTGGTACATATATACAATGGAATATTACTCAGCCGTAAAAAGGAACAAAGCTGGGTCATTTGTAGAGATGTGGATGGACCTAGAGTCTGTCATACAGAGTGAAGTCAGAAAGAGAAAAATAAATATCGTATATTAACACGTATATATGGAATTTAGAAAAGAATGGTACAGATCAACCTATTTGCTGGGCAGGAATAGAGACGCAGACACAGAGAATGGACATGTGGACACAGGGGCGGTGGGGGAGGAGTGGGATGGGGAGGTGTGATGAATTGGGAGATTAGGATTGACATATATACACTACCATGTGCAAAATAGATAGCTAGTGGGAACCTGCTGTATAGTGCAGGGAGCTCAGCTCAGTGCTCTGTGATGACCTAGATGGGTGAGATGGTGGGGAAAGTGGGAGGGAGGCCCAAGAGGGAGGGAATATATGTATACATATAGCTGATTCATTTCATTGTACAGCAGAAACTTACACAACATTGTAAAGAAACTATACACCAATAAAAATAAAAAAAAAAGAGGGTTTCCTGGTGGTGCAGTGGTTGAGAGTCCGCCTGCCAATGCAGGGGACACGTGTTCGTGCCCCGGTCCGGGAAGATCCCACATGCCGTGGAGCGGCTGGGCCTGTGAGCCATGGCCGCTGAGCCTCTGCATCCGGAGCCTGTGTTCCGCAATGGGAGAGGCCACAAGAGTGAGAGGCCCGCGTACCGCAAAAAAAAAAAAAAAAAGAGTTAATGATTAGGAAACATGAAGATATAGAAACAAAGAATAGCTGCTGGGCTGGGAAACTGATAATGATTTAGACTATAAATCTGCCACATAGCAGGTTCCTTGAAAGATGTAAATAAAAGCCTGACACACATTCCTAGGTTGTTTTTACAGGAAGCAGAGCCCCACCAGATGAAAACTGCTGACCACAAGCACATAGACCCTAGACTGGTTGAAACCCGAAGGTTGATGATGCTCGAAACTTCACCTTGATGCCGACCAACCTGATAATTGTGCACGAGCTCATCACGCACCCTGCAGCCCCCTCCCTCACACTGACTGCCTTTAAAACCCCTTCCCTGAAAGACATCAGGGAGTTCGGGTCTTTTGAGTATAAGCTGCCCATTATCCTTGCTTGGTGCCCTGCAATAAATGCTGTACTTTCCATCACCACAACCTGGCATCAGCAGACTGGCTTTACTGCACACAGGGGAGTGGACCCAAATTTGGTTAGGTAATATATATGCATTAACAAGCTGCCTCCTTCTCCTCCAGCCTTCCATTTGTCTGTCTGTCTGTCTGTCTCTCTCTCTCTCCTTCCTTTGAGAGGATGAGTTGCACTGTCTCTTCTCAGCTGAAGGGAAAGCCTTTGCACCTGTCTCATCACAGACTCTCCCTTGGGGTCTCAGTAGAGATACCCCTCTGCCTCCAAGCTCTGGGGCCTGTGTCCAGAGGAATTTGGGTCTGCGCGTCTTCTACCTTCTGAAGTACCTTTTTGGCTTCCAGTCAGATTTGGTTTACGTTTGTATTAAAAATTGCAAAAATATATAGCATTCCTAAAATGGCTTGCACTGTAGCATACATATACAAGAAAAGAATATGACAAGAATTAGAAGAAAGATTTGATCCACCTGGTAACAATACTGTTATTTTTAATGATTATTAATCCAATAAAAGTGCCTCACTCCCTCCTTCCCATCCACGCCGCTCCCACACACACTGAATGGTGCCCCTTGCCCAATACATGCCACAGTGTCATGGTGATGAGCCATTGGGAAGTCCATGGAGCTCTCTAAAATGTTCATCCTAAAGTCCTTGGGGAAATTAAGAATATAACCACACAGTCAAGGAAATCCGTAAGAGGGGAGTAATTTATCTACTTACCATTTGGTTTCCCTGCTGGAAAGCAAATAGAAACTAAAAATGGGTGGATCTTTAGAAAGGTATATATTTTTTTTCTCTAGCTATTTTTATTTTATTTATCTTTGGTGTTACATTTTCACTGGGATGTGTTGAGGAGTGGATTTTTTTATTTGACCTTCTTCAGATTTGATGGGTTTCCTGAATCAGTTTAATTTCATCAATTTGGGAAACGTCTCAGCCATTAATTACCTCTTTCAATACTGCCTTTTTCCCGATATTGTCTTTTCTCCTGAAATTCTCATTCTGTGCTCTATGGCTCCTAATTCCCCATTTTTCCCTCTCTTTCCCTCTTGGGACTGCATTATGAATAACTTCTTTAAATTTATTTCAGCTGACTCAACTTCTTTTCATCTATGTCTAATTGGCTATTAAATTGCTAAATACAATAGTGAAATCTTGACTATGATCACTTTCACCTCGAAAATTATTTGGTTCTTCGTCAAATCTGCCCGATCATGTAAAATCTCATGTCCGTTTCTTATCTTCTATGTCACTTTGTTTATAACTTGAAACTCATTATTTTATAACCTGTGTCTTATATGCCAATCACTGTGGATATGCTTCAGCTATTACTTTTCAGCCTCTCTCAGTGCTTTGTTTCCATATACGGTTTTATCACTTTTTTTCTAAGTTCCTTTTTTCCCCCCAGAACGTTATCTGGGAGAATTCCTTGAGGCCTGGGTTACGGGTGAGTTCCTCCAGAGAAGATTTGTTTCCTTTTGTCATGTGCCTGGGGTACAACCAACCTGGACTTCAGCTTACAACTCAATTTTCCACCTGAGGTTTTTCAAACCACCCATACAGTGTGATTTCAGGCTACAAACCTATGTGCGGGCATTTGGGTATATGAACTCTCATGTGAGAATATTTCCCTTCCATTCAGAATTAAGGGTGGAGACGGCCAATGTCCGTTGCCATCCCCTGGGGCTTTTACCCACTTCATCCTTACTCTGAGGATATAGCTATTTGGGATCCTAACTTAATGTAACTTGGGAGAGAGCCAGGGCCTCCAGATAGACTTCCATTTTGGACAGACCAACTGAACCTCCCATTTGGGGCTTTTTTGTCTGTCTCCCATGGCTACACAAACCAATGGTTAAGCTCACCTGACCCAGCAAATGCCTGCAAGGGCTCACGACACCTCTGTGATACCCATTTTCATTTAGTCCGTGGCTTCTACTTTTATCATCAATGCCTTTTGAAATATCTGTAAGTGGTTTAGCCAGCATTTTTTACTTTTAAGCAGGAAAGCTGTCATCAGGGTTTCTAGTCTGCTAAACAGCTGGATAAGGAAGACACAGAATTCTCTTTACCCCATAGCCCCAGGGACGTGTTAACATCCTGCAATTGGCCGGAGGCTTGTTCACTGGAATATCGGCCTCTGGGGCTGGCCACGTGCCTGTAGCTGGTGCAACACACCAGTGATCATGAGTGAAGGAGAAACTGTACTGCAAAGTACATTTTTAGCTTTAGAGAGTTACTTAAGGGACTGAAGATGGGCCATTAACCCAGGCAGGACCCAGGGCCTGCATTATGTATTCAGTTCCTCCGGGTTAAGTGTACGGGGCTGAGTGGAGACATTCCTATCAAGGTCAGGAAAAGCTCCTACACTCTGGTCCTTCAACTAACAAAACGGCACCTGATATACTATGTGGATTCCCAGGACAGCATATTCAGTCTGAGCATTTTGCAGTAGCCTCTATCCAAAGTAACCAGGAAGGTTGTTATTCCTGCTCCAGGAAGCAACTGTCCAGAGACTGCAGGCCTTCTTGAGGCGTGTGTGTCCTATGTCCTGGGAGAGAATGCAGGGCTAGAATTCTCATGACAGTTTGGAGCCTTTGGTGATATCCAAATGGGGAAAAGACGGAAGGGCAACCAGGTCCTGGAGTAAAACTGAGACAGGCTGGGACCCTTTGCAGCAGTGCTTGCACCTGGACAGATATCTCCTCAAGCAATAAAATACAAAGAAACTATATGGGACTAAAAATAACTACATGCATGCACAGCTGGGGCAAATTATGGACAAGAAGATACAAAAAGACCAAAAAACCCAACTACCACTTCTGAAGAGCCGGGAGCAAAAGCAGGGTACTGGGCATGCTGCACACAGCACCGCCAAAGGGGTGGGCAAAACACCTAAGCCACTCCTCTGGCATGACCTCTGGACCCAGCCCTACCCTCGCCCCTACCCTCACCCCATATAAGGAATCAGCTCGTCCCCCATTGTGGAGGGAGTGAGGGAATCTGTTACTTGTTTTCATTCCCTCCTGCTGCAGCAGGGGTCTCAATAAAGCCTTGCCTGAATTACTCGTCCGGCCTCTTATCAATTTCTATTCCTCTCATCAATTTAAGGAAGGCCAAGACCCCTGGTCGGTATCAAAACAATGCCAGCAAGGCTGAGGGTTAGATATCTTTTTGAGAAACATATCAGCCTGTTATTGGGCTCTGGTGTAAGACCCAAAGGCTGACATGAGCCGTACAACCATGGGACCAGAACTGCCAATCACCGCCTGAGAAATTGAGAGAGACTTCTATCGCAACATGGAGGGGGCCCAGCAGAGCTCCATCATTACGTGGAGGTAAAACCAACGTGGAGGGCTGCCCAGACTCCTGACGTC
Organism: Monodon monoceros; assembly: GCF_005190385.1. Lineage (NCBI taxonomy): Eukaryota > Metazoa > Chordata > Mammalia > Artiodactyla > Monodontidae > Monodon > Monodon monoceros. The sequence goes on from NW_021703772.1 coordinate 97,037,301, forward strand.
TGCGCCACACCCACTATTGAGCTGGGTGAGGCAGAGGACTGGACATAAGTGTGGGCCATAACCCACAGGTTTCCAGACGGCTTGGAGCCGACCTTGTACCTTAGCTGTTCCAAATGTCCCCCATACATCCCACCCTAAATATCCAGTACCGATCAACCTGTGTGACAACAACAACAGTAATATTTGACACATCCTATATGCTACTTACATTCTACTGCTGTTCTGACCACATTTAGTCCTTATAATAATTTTATATGGTTGTATTAGTATTTCCTTTATCTTATAGATAAGAAACAGGGTCACAAAGAGCTTAAAAAACTTATTCAAGATGATACAACTCGTATGGGATGGAGTTCATATTCCAACCCGGGCAATCTGGTTCCTGAGTCTGTACTTTCAATTGCCGCACTTATTCTGCCGTGCAGCATGCGGGGATGTTCTTGTCAAGCTAAATGCTGTGTGTAAGATAACCGTAGGTTAAATAGTCACTAAGCACTTACACTGTATTTCTTTTTACAGGGTACGTGGACAAGGTTCAATTCTGTTAAAGCAAGATAAAGCACAGGAGGAGAAATTGGCATTGTTATAAACTATTTTGGCTCCATCTGATTTGTGAACGACTGCTAACAAAGAATCAAGGGCAATACAATTGGGAACCTTGGAAATATAGGTTCACTGGCACCCAAAAGGTGTTAACAGTCTGGCATCAAAATATAGGTGTTTCCAAAGATTTTGAGGAGTGTAAATCAATACATAGCATACTAGTCTCCAAAGACGGCCATGATTCCTCACCCTCCCACACCTATATCCTATTTCCCCTCTCCCTGAATCTGGCCTGGCCTTTTACTTGCTTTGATCAACATAATGTGATAGAAGTGATACTACGCATAAGCCTTAAAAAAAGGGCTGACAACGTTCACCTTGGTACTCTTGGAAGCTGGCCATCCTCTAAGAAGCCCAGCTATCCTGAGATCACCATGCTGTGAGGAAGACCAGGCTAGCCAAGTGGAAAAGGCATACGGAGGCACCAGACACGTGAGAGAAACCTTCTTGGGCCTCTAGCCTAACCCAGCTGCTAGCTAACTGCAGCTAAGTGGCACCATGATGGGGCAGACAAATCACCAGCCAAGCCCTGCCCAGGATGCAGAATCAGGAGAAATAAGAAACTGTGCTTGGGCTCCCCTGGTGGCGCAGTGGTTGGGAGTCCGCCTGCCGATGCAGGGGACACGGGTTCGTGCCCCGGTCCGGGAGGATCCCACATGCCGCGGAGAGGTTGGGCCCGTGAGCCATGGCCGCTGAGCCTGCGCGTCCGGAGCCTGTGCTCCGCAACGGGAGAGGCCACAACAGTGAGAGGCCCGCGTACCGCAAAAAAAAAAAAAAGAAACTGTGCTTGTCTCAAGGCCCTAAGTTTTAGAGTGGTCTGTTACACAGCAATAGATAACCAAAATACATAGATTAATGTGACAATATATAGTATAGCTTGTCAAATCTGCTGGAGGCACGTTGTATGTGAATCGCAACAGGAGAAAGCTGGTAGCTCAAATAAAGGTAGGAGAATAAAAACTGAGGTGCCCTCGGTTTAGTCCTAGAAAACTAACTTTGTAAAATGATCATCATACTGAAAATGTAGAAATGAATGAATGCCTGGCATAAAAACTCCTGCCCCATTCTAGAACTAAGCACTGCTGTAACTGGAGCTACCCGCCTGCCCCAGGATACTGCCCTGTGCCACCCCAGGCCTGGGCTCCAGTCTCTCTTTCATGAAAGAAAACCCAGTGACTTCTAAAAATAAGGATAGATCTGTGATTCTGGATCTCAGGGAGGGAAAGGCATGCCAGAGACATCTTGTGAATGAGGCGTTTATGGGCACCAAAAAGAGACACATTGAGTGTAAAAACCTGTGAACGCTAGGTCAAGAGGAGTTGAAGAAAAAATCCTCATGTCCACAAGGCTGAGAGGAAGAAAAGGACATAGGTCAAATATTAAGGCCTGGACCTAATCAGTTAATTGCAGGCTGCAAACAGAGGCAGATGGGCAGGCAAAGGGGCTGAGCACTGACCCCCACTTGAGACACTGGTAGAGGTCAATGCACATCCACTGTTCAGGGAAAAACAACACTGAGAGAAGAATCAATGTCCAGTCTAGAGAGATGTCCAGCTTCCCCTCGCTGTGGCCTTGCTGCTCTGTGTGTCATTTTCACGGGCTTAAATAAGGCAATCTCTCCTGGCCTGGATGCTGTAATTACAGCTTTCATCTGCAGGGAAGCGCTTCCTGACAAGGTCATGAGGAAGGCCTGGTAGGGTGAGCTGTAGCTGGGGCACTGCTTTGAGTATCGTATTCTTACCCAAGGTTGAGCAGTGGAGTGAAGGAAGTTAGATAGGCACTGCATCCAAAGATACCCTGACTTTCATTTTAGTGCTTCCCTTTGACTTGTCCCATTTCACCCATTTTCTGTACACAGTAACTCAGTGGCTCCTTTTTAACCCATACTTAACTTGATAATGACTGTAAATGGAGGATAATTTTCCACGGGAGATATTCCATCAAAACGCAATGAAATAAGTCACCATTATATCACTCCTTGCATCAATCCATTTCCGCTACCTAATTGATGCTCTGCTTCAACATCTTCAACCTGTTGTTAGGTGCGAATCTAAAAATGGCTTGCCCGTGATTGTGAAGGGCATATCTGATTTTGTTTTTTATTTCGATGACATCTGCTGTTCTGTCTGCTCTATCATTATTTTCTAATATTCTGATTCTCAGAGGAGCAGAGAATCTCACTTTGTCCTTTAACAAGTGAAAAACTGAACCATTCAATGCAGGGAGCTAAAGAATGGCCTTTGCACTTTCTCTCCCCATCCTCTTGCCTCTTTGTTAGGCTATTAAAGAAGTAATAAGAGAGTCGTTCTCTGCTGGTCATCCATAAGGAAATGCAGGTAGTCCTTGGAGTGAAGTGGGTTTTCCGAGTTTGCCTAGAGAGGACTGTGGACAGTCCATTGCCAGTCGAGGGAGTAGGGGAGCCCTGAGCATCCTTTATCTACTTCTCTCCTCCATCTTTAACGTTTGATGGCAAAAAATGAGGAAATCCAGAATATAGGGAAGATGAGAGAGCCAAGAGAGGAAGTACAGCCAAATGGAAGGAAATTGGGTGTTGGAGGTGGATACACCTGGGTTCAAATTCCAGTTCTGCAGCTCACCAGCTGTGCGTACTTACTCAACATCTCTGAGCCTCAATTCTCTCTCCAGTGAAATAATTTTAGTTGCAGAACTGCTTTGAGAAGTAAATACTTTATTGAAAGCGTTCAGCCCTCAGTAAATGGAGCTACCGTTATTATAATAATTACGACAGACATCAAGGCCACGTTCATTTATCACCAAAGAACTGTAGGATTATGTCTCTATTCTCCATGTACCTCGAAACGTTTTCTACACTTCCTGCCTTCACTCCCTAACACCGCACGCTCTACAATAGCTATGCTTATCTTCCTGCTTGTGAAAGATCGAAATGACTTGGAACAAAGTCAACAGAAAGTACATATTTAGAAATTCACATATATACTTAGTGGGCAGATTAGCCATAGTCAAACTCACAGGCTCCTTATAACATTTCTGAAGGGAATTGGTCGAGATGTATCAAATGCCCTTACAAGTATATGCTGTCTGACACAGACATTCTATTTGGGGATGGGGGTTGGGGGAGGAGTACCATCTTTAATAGCTGAGACAAGTGCTTCCAAAAATAAACCACTTTTTAAAATTAAAATTTTCCAAAATATGTTAAATAAATATCATAATTCAATCGACAAATTTGCTCTTGGGTCACTATTTTTTAAATAGCAAATTAGTTATTCTCTAAGAGAGGAGTACACAGGCTTCAGTGTTTATGTGAAGCAGATACTAGAAATCTCTATTCATACAAAAATCCATGTCCGTTATACACGTCCATTTATAAAAAAATGTTCTGCAAGCTTTCCAAAACTCCCAATTATTTGAGGAGAAAAAGGTGATGAAGCTTCTTGGCACCAAATTCTAGAAGTTAGTCACAAATTTCTTTTTAAGCTTGCCAGAGTGAAGCTGGCACATAGGTCTCTATGTCAGACATCCTTTTTTTTTTTTTTTTTGCGGTACGCAGGACTCTCACTGTTGTGGCCTCTCCCGTTGCGGAGCACAGGCTCCGGATGCGCAGGCTCAGCGGCCATGGCTCTCGGGCCCAGCCGCTCCACAGCATGTGGGATGCTCCCGGACCGGGGCACGAACCCGTGTCCCCTGCATTGGCAGGCCGACTCTCAACCACTGCGCCACCAGGGAAGCCCCCAGACATCCTATTTTTAAGGGGTGTATGCTAAGGAACTATTAATGGACATAAACAAAAATTAAGTTATAAGACTGTTTACACATTTATTCTTAATGATTAGGGTGGTAATATTCTTTATTGCCCAAACCTGGTCACTTTTGAGATCAAGAGGAAATGCCATTAATCATCAAGCCAGGGGATAGCAGGGATAAACCAACAGTGCCGAACAGAAGCAATCTAAATGTCCAGCAGGGAGGATTAGGAAAATAATAACCACGTAACATTCTTAAAAAATATTAAAAGAGAAAATTCAGCCATATGGAAAGGTGTACCTGATATATTAATAGAAAAAAATCAGATTGCAAACTAATACGCACAGTACGGTAACACTAAAAATACACACACTCGCAAGCACAGACCCATTCCCCACAATACGAGAGAGACAGTGCTAACAGGAGTTAGCAGTTACTCCTGGGTGGTGGGAATTAGGGCCATTTCTATCCATCATGAACGTGTATTACATTCGCAATTTCAGAAAAAAGTTATTTACAATTTCTTTTAGTCAGGTATTGTCTTGAAAACTCTTGTCTCAGAAAGTAACCTGTCCTCCAAAGCCTAAGGTGAATTTCCTAAAAATTTGAGCCTTTCGAGAGCCGAAATATTTATGCAACATGTTAAACAAAGCTCAACCTCAACTCAGCGTTCACGACCATTTGCCCACGGGTATCAGTAATACAAATTCTGACATAGGTGAAGCAATAAAGCCCATAAAATTGCATCTCATTACGATCTCAGATTCTGGCCTTTGAAAATATTCCCAAATGGTTCCTTTTTTTTTTTTTTTGCGGTACGCGGGCCTCTCACGTTGCGGAGCAACAGGCTCCGGAAGCGCATGCTCAGCGGCCATGGCTCACGGGTCCAGCCGCTGCGCGGCATGTGGGATCTTCCCGGACCGGGGCACGAACCCGTGCCCCCTGCATCAGCAGGCGGACTCTAAACCACTGCGCCACCAGGGAAGCCCCCCAAATGGTTCTTTTTATCTCCTGGTAACACAAGCATTAAAAAGACACTTTGCAGTACTCAAAGAGGTGATTATCTTTGTAGACCACTCCACGCCAGGGCAAAACCAGGCTATGTCATTGCTCTCCTTTTCTATCCTCAACTGAATTCTCTTGATTGTGAACACATATATTTGGAACTGCAAATTGGCTACTGCCACCACTCTGGGAGTCTGGAGGTGGTGACCCTATAAAGCACTGACATGAATAAATTTGTAAACCTCTGGTCCCTGTGCAACGCCTACAGGAAAAAACGAAGCTCACACCTCTGAGACTGCTTCCAGCTTAGATGAATGAGACACCACAGAAAAAAGGTAAGCCCACTGTGTCCACCTGACCAGCTTGGAAATGAAGTTTCTAGTGAAAGGGATGGAAAAAAATTTTTGAGAGAAAAAGGGCACTTTTCAGTAAAGGAAGCCTCAGAGCTTCCTAATTTTCACAACTCCAGCAAAATATTCAACATAGTCGGTGAAAGAATCCATCCGAGGTCCACATGCTACAATATGCAACCCACCCTTAATTCGGAGAGTTCAGAATAAACCATCAAGCAAGGCCCATGGAAAGCAGAAGGTCAAGGACATGAAAAATGAGCTTCCAGGAGCTCTTAGAACACGATGTCATCAGACCAGCTCCAGCACAATCCACCCCAAGCCGCAGTCAGAATTAATCCAAAAGCAAATGCCTTATCTCCCCGCATAAGTCACTAGTTCTGGGAAAAGCTCCATCACTTTCTCATCAGCACAGGTTGACAACCTCCAAGGCATCTCTGGCTCCTGCCCCATCAATGCAGTGTCCAGTAGGTGCCAAATCCGGCTAATTCCACCTTGATAAACCCCTCTCTTTTCTTCCTGTCCCTTTCACGAGGCTTTAGGCAAACACCTCTAAACTGATTTCCTATTTCCTCTCCCTTCCAATCCCAATCCAACTCACACCACCCTGCTACATCTGTATTCTTTTTTTTTTATGTAACAAAAAATGCATAATATAAAATTTACCATCCTAACCGCTTTTAAGGGTACCGTTCCACAGCGTTAAATACATTCACACTGTTGTGAAACAGATCTCCAGAAATTTTTCATCTTGAAAACCTGAAACTATACCCATTAAGCAACAGCTCTCCATTCCCTCCTCCCCCCAATCTCTGGCAGCCACCATTCTATTTTCTGTTTTTACAAATTCGACTGCTTTAGATATCTCCTATTAGTAGGATCGTACAGTATTTGTCTTTTGTGTGACTGATCTACTTCACTTACATATTCCCATTGTAGCGTATGACAGGATTTCCTTCCCTTTTAGGGCTGAATAATGTTCCATTGTATGCATAAACCACATTTTGCTTATCCCTTCATCCAGTGATGGACATTTGGGTTGCTTCACCTTTTGGCTATTGTGAATAGTGATGCTATAAACATGGGTGTACAAATACCTCTTCCAGGCCCTGCTTTTTTTTGTTGTTTTGTTTTTGTTTTTGTGGTACGCGGGCCTCTCACTGTTGTGGCCTCTCCCGTTGCGGAGCACAGGCTCCGGACGCGCAGGCTCAGCGGCCATGGCTCACGGGCCCAGCCGCTCCGCGGCATGTGGAATCTTCCCGGAACGGGGCACGAACCCGTGTCCCCTGCATCGGCAGGCAGACTCTCAACCACTGCGCCACCAGGGAAGCCCCAGGCCCTGCTTTTGATTCTTTGGGACATATACCCAGAAGTAAGATGGCTGGATCATACAGTAGTTCTATTTTTACATTTTTGAGGAATATGCATCCTGTTTTCCACAGTGATTGCACTATTTTACATTCCCACCAACAGTGCCCAAGGGTTCCAATCACTGCACATCACCAATATTCGTTATTTTCTGGTTTTTTGATAGCAGCCATCCTAATGGGTGTGAGACAGTATCTCATTGTGGTTTTGATTTGTATTCCCCTGGTGATTAGTGATATTGAATATTATATTTATACTCGTACTCCCTATCTCTGGTCAAACCCCTTCACTTCTTAGAGGCTGCCTAATGAGTAAAGTACAAACCCATCTAAAGCCTTCCATAACTTAACAATATCTACATTATTTCATACAAGTTCATTCCGCAAATCTTCTGCGTCAGCTCCACTAAATACCTCATCATTTTCCAAACAGGTCCCATGCTTTCTTTTCCCCCTGCACTTATTTATAGCTTAAATACCATCTCTCCTAAGAAGATTCCTTTGTTTTCAATCAGAACTTTATATTCCTTCAGCACTCAGGGCTTGCTCTTAGAGTACATATCATATTTACATTTTCTATACCCATTTATTCGCTGGTCTCATCTCACTTACTGAACAGAAAAGTTCCTTAAGGCCATAGACTGAATCCTGTTCAATCATCTGTCTGTCACAGTGCCTGGAACACTGCAGGCCTTCTAAATATAGTTATTAAATAAAGGACTCAACATGTTAATGTGTACTGGTTGACTTAGCCCATCAAAACAGCTACAATTTCAAATCAACAGAACTGCCCTCTTTTTCTGTGCATTGGGAGGGTGAGAGAGGAATGGGGAAAGATTTTAGTTTTTGTTATTCAGTCATCCAGACTCACCCTAATTCTCTTGACCACATTATTTAACTCCCCACTTAATAAAAAAGAAAAGGTTCTCAAGACCAAGCAGAGCTGACATCCAGTAACTGAACTGCCGGCTGCTGCATTTACCCTCCTCGTGGCTACAAGCTGACATTTAAATCCTACTCCTCTCTCTCCAAATATTAACCACAGTCAGCTGGTCATTTGGGTTCTGAACCAGCTTTTGATGGAGCACATTTCAAATACAATTCTGGGAAAATATTGAATTATTTCATTTTCACTCTATTCCCTCGGTGGTAGCTTCCCTCTCAAGTTCAATTAAGCTCACTTGAAATCAGAATTCACAAGAATGCATTTCATTTAGATTTACTGGAAGATGTCATGCACCAGTTAATTAGTCTTAAAGCAGCACAGCCATGAGGTCCTTCCAAACCGAGCTCGCCGTCTTTGCCAAGCAGGTGTTCTTGCTGGATAACGTTGATTGGGTAATGGTTAGCCAACACTCTAACAAATAAAGTAGATATAGATTTTCAATTATCTGTGTGCACCCCAGCCATAGTCTCTGTTCTGTGGCCTGCAATTTCTCATTCGTTGGAATATATGGATGATTCTGCTGGATAATTCAACAAGCATTTACCGAAACCTACCCTGTGCCAGGCACTGCTCTAGACACTTCATATATTCAGCAAGGTCTTATTTAATCCCTTCTATTTGCCGGGCATTTTGCCGGGGATTGGGGATTCCAGGTTACAGAAGATTTGATTCCTCTCCTCAAGGAATCTAGGAAATGTTTCAGACTTGTGCTTGGTGCCTGTGGAAATGTAGTCTTTGTGCTCAGCAGTTCATGGAAGACGATATATAAAAGCTGTGGCTACATTCCAGTAAAACTTAACTACACAAAGAGGTGCAGGGCTTCCCTGGTGGCGCAGTGGTTGAGAGTCCGCCTGCCGATGCTGGGGACACAGGTTCGTGCCCTGGTCGGGGGAGATCCCACGTGCCGCGGAGCGGCAGGGCCCGTGAGCCGTGGCCGCTGAGCCTGCGCGTCCGGAGCCTGTGCTCCGCAACGGGAGAGGCCACGACAGTGAGAGGCCCGCGTACCGCACAAAAAAAAAAAAAAAAAAAAATAGGTGCAGGGCCAGATTGGGTCTGTGGACCCTAGTCTGCCCGCCTGTTTTACACCATGTTGCATCTCTGTCCTTTGCTCCTGCTACATGCTCTCCCGAGGACCCTCCCCCATGCCTCATCTATGTATCTGCCACCTACGCTGCAAAGTCATGTTCAACTCTTGCCTCTTCCTCTTCTGACTCAAGTTCAAGACTTTTTTAATTTAGAAAATTTTATTTGGCTTCCATAATTTCAAGGATAAGTAGGCAACACAAACCTTCCTCATAAAAAAAATCTTCAAGTAAATAATGACTAGCTTTTCTATGGTGCTTATACTTCTTCAAAGTTTTTTCTCTCTTACAACAATCTCTTGAAATAGGCAATGCAGGTGTTATTATTCCTACCAGGTCCATGAGAAGCTGAAGTGGTACATCTTAAGAATGAGAAGCAGAAGAACGGGAGGAGAAGGGACCACAGAGGCTATGGGTCTTCCCAGCAAACCCAGAATCAGATGTGGGGCATGGAATCTTGCTTCCCCAGAGGCTGTCCAAGAAGCTGGCAGAAACAGCTGGGAAGGGTAGGATAGGGGAGGCCTCTGTGGGAAGGAACTGGCAGATCCAGCCTCCTGCCCCCGACCAATGCCTATCCTAGGGTGTAAAGGCCTGTCCTACACAACTGAAAAAAGGGACTACGTAACGTTTGTGTGGTTTGGTGTGCGATACTGTGGCCAGCTTGGGAAAGCATCATATGCTTTCCCTGTACTCCTGCCCCCCTTCGTCTCCCCCCCCATTTTCAGTGGAATTATATTCCTCAAAAAAAAAAAAAAATTAAGACACGAACTTTGCGTCAAGCTTTGTTTTCTAGAGACCTTAAGCTAGAAAATGTGGGGACCAGGAGACCCTCAGTCTAAGACTTTGGAGTTGGAATGGCCACTCTTGGGAGATAAGTGTCTGTGAGTTTCTTACAGACAAAATGGCCCTCCTGAGTCAGAGACAAAGGCCTTCGTGTTCTGCCAGAATCCATGAAACTGTGGCAGGTAAATTGTTGGCTTGCAACTAGAGTACAATCCTACGCTTCCCAGTTCTTGACACCCACCTCTCTGAAACAAGAAGGACCCCACTGCTGGTGATAACTGGGATGGTACTAACCCCTGGCAGACACCGACATCACAATTAGCAAAGCTTTCATCCGTGGTGGATTGACATGAGGTGCCAGTAAAGTGCAAGATGTTGGAAGGTCGAATGGCTGCATCATTTGATCGATGGGGCGAACGATGACTATAAAGATGGTTTTGTGAAATGGTTATTTTGGAAGGCATTTGAAACCTTGCAAAAAGTAAATTAAATCAGGGCAGCCAGCTTAAGGCATGCTCCACAAGTGTCAGGGCTCTGTATCATTTTAAAAGAGACCCTTCGTCTCTTACAACTGCAAAAGAGACTATGCTGAAAATCAGGCCCAGGATATGCTTTTTCCATGTGTCAGATTGGCAAAGATCAAATGTACAGCTTCAACACGTCTCCTATGTCAAAATCAGAGCCCTCATGAGTAAGGGGAGGGACTATGAAACCTGGGATGGGGACATCTGTGTGTTTAAGTCTGAAAATCTTGGAACCTCTGGGCCGGCAAAAGCAGCCTCTCCCCATTGTCAGAGGGAAGTAGTTCCCTTCCCCTCCTATCAAATTGCCTAGAGACCATGCACTGATCTTACCTGAAACAGGTGCAAGGCAAATGGCATTTATGCTCAGGATCTGTCCCCCACCACTACTCACGAGTGCCACTAACCAGTGCCAGGACCCGCCATCCCGTGTGGGCTGGGACATCCAGGGCCTTTTCTAGGATATTAACAGATTGTACAGTGAAGGAATTGTAGGACTCCACATATGTGCAAGAGTGAATCTTGAAGGTGAAAGACCACAGGGCAGAATAAAAGGACAGACAGGGGACGGGGACTGACAGGAGGGCACCCACCTGAGACTCGACTCAGGGTTCAATGAGCTGATAAGGACGCCCGGAGCCAGTCCTAACGCACTGCTGGGATGAGTCCCAGAAACACAGGCGCAACGACGGCCTACAGTAAAGGGGGGGTGAAGATATTAGAACCTCCTTGGTCAGAAGGTTCAGAGACATGCTCTTGTTAGAATGGATTGACTACAGAAAACTTGAGACTCTCCACATGATTAAATTCTCTGCGAGAGCTCAAAGGATACTTCCTTCAATAGGAAATGTACTGAGGAAGACGGCACAAGCATCACTGAGGCAGCCCTCGTAAGCAGGAGTTGCCATGAATCTGCCGCCATGAAACCAAGATCTGTAATATAAAGGGGGTCCCAGACGGCAAAGGCAGGAGAGCAGCACTTGCTGGCCAGAAGCAAGTTGGACATAATTACCATAACGTGCAGCAAGAATGGAGTAGCACTTGGGTGCCTTAACCGACAGTGATCTACGGTGATCGGTAAAAGACCACGGGGTCCCGAGGTGCAAGACAGATGGGCAGCTGACTAGGGTGTTGGTTGATTTGTATAATCAGAAATAAACACACACACACAATGATACACACAAGAGCTGGTGAGCAGAGGTTGACAGCAACCACCATGGAAAAGCACAGTCCTTTCATCTGTTTTCCAGATTTAAGTCTGTTCACAGACCCAAAGCTCCACCCCCAAAGTATATGTTAGTCAAGTCCTACAATTCCTTTGGCACATGGTCCATTATTTCCCAGAACAGGGCCTGTTCAGCCCTGCTCACCGTGTGGTATGTCCCAGCACAGGTTAATGGTCTGGAGGCCATGAAGGGTTGGGGGAGGCAGGTTGAAGAGGGGGCTAGGTCTCCCTGAGGAAGGATTCTGCAACACCAGTGCAAATCTATGTGGAAAACATACCTCCGATTCTTTCACCAAAGGGACTTGTGACCATTTGCTAGGGAAACTTTGAGAAAGGGGAAAAAAATCCAGGAATTTCAAAAACCATTAAATATAGGGTCTGAGCTAACGCTAATACCAAGGGACCTAAAATGTGCCACCAAGCTCGCTGGTCAGAGTGAGGGCTTACTGAAGCCATGGGACAAGTACAGTTTTAGCCTGAGTCACAGGGGGCCTGATGAGGCCATGGACCCACACTGTGGTTACTTCCGCCGTCACTAAATGTGTAATTGGGATAGAGAGATTCAGTAGCAAGCAAGACCCTATATCTGCTCCGTGACTTGTGGGGTAAGAGCCATTATGATAATAAATCCAAATGCAGACCCTGAAACCGCCTCCTTTCCTGCCAAGATAACGAACTGGAAGCCATTCTGCATGCCTGAAGGAACTGGAGAGACCAATGCCACAACCAAAGACTTGAAAGAGGCAGGAATAGTGGTCCACCTCACATCTGCCAATGCACCCGACTGGCCTCTGCAGAATCCAGATGGATCCTGTTAGACGACCATAGGCTACTGTGAAATTAACCAAGCATGAGCCTCAACACCAACTGCTGGACTAGATGTAACAGCTTTACCTCTTCAAGCAGCTCAATGCGGACGCCGGTACTTAGCATGTTACCAGTGAGTTGATGAATGCTTTTTCTTCTCTCGATATCCAGAATCAAAAGTAATTCTGACTACAGTATACCTTCACCAGAATAGCTTTAGGGCTCTGTGAATTCTTTCGTCACAATCTAGTCCTCAGGGAGCTTGGCATTCTGCGGAATGTTGGGACATTCTGTGGAACAACACGCGGGTCCCTTATTTTGATGATATCATACTAATTGTACTGGGAAGCAGGAAGTGGCAAGTTCTTTACATAATTTAATAAGAGGATGCACGCATGTTGGAAGATGAGATATAAACCCCACAAATACTTGGAGCCTCACAAATCTGTGACATTTCTAGAGCGTGGCTTGGAGCATTCCGGGACGTCCCTCCAAAGTAAAGGAAAAATCAGTATACCTTGTACACCTACTCCTACGTGTAGACTGAAAAAAAGGCACGACCTAGAAGTTCAGAGTTATGTTTTACTCGGCGGACAAAACTGAGGACTTAAGCCCAGGACACAGCGTCTCAGATAACTGAGGGACTGCTCTGAAGAGGCAAGGAGGGAAGCCAGGATATATAAGAGTTTTTGCAACAAAGTAATCAAAAGATTGCTGTTAATTAAAGAAAACCAGACACCTCAAGTTAAGGAATTTAGCACTTTTCTGTGTATGGGAAGATGCAAGAGTCTGGGCTCACTGAAATCATCCCTTTGATGGGCGCCTCAGCTCTTGGGGACCAGTATCCTGTGCTTCTCATCCTGAGTCTCCCCACGGTGCACCGTCGGGGGTGGCTGCAGCAGCTGACCGCTAGATGGCGGGCATCCTGTTTCTATCCTGAGTTCCCTCAGGGCTCACCATGGGAGCGGCTGTAAAGTGGTGGGTTGATGGCTGCAACATCTTTTGTTTACTGAAATGGCAGGCAATATTTTTAATTCACATACGAAAGCAGCACAGTACTTGTTGGAATGCTTTGCGTTTTAATGCAGTGCTTAGAACGCTAAGGAAAAACTCCTCAAGTTTATTTACCTGGGGATCAGAAGGCTGCCAGAGGAAGAGAAGTCTCTGTAGCAGGTTCAAACTGTGGTACAGGCTGCCTGCCACTTGAACTGCATGGTATAACAAGCTGGATGGTGCAGAAGGCACCCACGGTGGATAAAGATGTTGGGCCAGGGACTTCCCTGGTGGCGCAGTGTTTAGGAATCCGCCTGCCAATGCAGCGGACACAGGTTCGATCCCTGGTCCCGGAAGATCCCACATGCCGCGGAGCAACTAAGCCCCTGTGCCACAACTACTGAGCCTGTGCTCTAGAGCCCACGAGCCACAACTTCTGAGGCCGTGTGGTACAACTACTGAAGACCGCGTGTCACAACTACTGAAGCCCGTGCGCCTAGAGCCCGTCCTCCGCAACAAGGGAAGCCACCGCAATGAGAAGCCCGCGCACCGCAGTGAAGAGTAGCCCCCGCTTACTACAATTAGAGAAAGCCCGCGTGCAGCAACAAAGACCCAACGCAGCCAAAAATAAAATTTAAAAAAAAAAAAAGAGGCTGGGTCAGTTCCGTATGACATTTACAGTGCAGACCTGGAGAGTTCTTAAGTAAGACCATGTCCTCTGCACCCAAGAACTACTTCGTTTGAAAAATAGCTCCTGTGTGCTACTGGGTCCCAGATGAAACTAACACCTGACTTGGAACACCTAGTGACGATATGATCCGAGCTGTCCGTCATGAGCTGACTATTACTGTGTCCACAGAGTTATAGGGCCAGGCTGGTGTCGTAGCAATCCACTGTATGGTTAAAGCAGTACATTTGGTTCCAGGCTCAAGCAAACCTAGCAAGCATAAGTAAACTGCATGAAAAGGTAAAAGGTAAATACCATGTCACTTACTTCTGAGGTACCAACACCTTTTTTCCAAACCATATCCATGGCCGCACAGGGGATTCTCTATGACTAACTGATGGAGGAAGAATGAACTTAGCCTGGTTCACAGGTGAATTTCAGGAAATGATGGCATTGGAAAGTTGCTTCTAGTTCAGACATAAACTTCTGGAAGTGGTAAATAACTTGGCCAATAGTTCAGGAGCTGGGAGGAATAAACATGAAAATTAAAAAGGAGGTATAGATGGACTGACAGATGTACTCAAACAGTTTGAAAAGCTTTTGTGTTTCCCATGAATGCCCATGAAAAAGAATCCATTAGAGAAAGTTTTCAAGAACGAAGCCGGACGAGATGATGTTGTTACTAGATGTGAGCCAGCTTCTCTTCTGTCCCCAGAGGTGGCCAAACATGATCTGACCATCAGAGGCTCCTTCTGCCACTACGGAATGCCCAACCTGTCAGCAGCAGGGATGGACACTGAGTTCTCAATATGGCAGGATTCCTTGGGAAGACCAGGCTGGTGGCCAGTTGACATCACTTAGCCCCTTCTACATCTGAACGCACATCAGCTGGTCCTCACTGAAATAGATCGATACTGCAGATAGGAGTCTGCCCAGCCTGCTTGCCATACTTCTGTCAGAAATCCCAAGCAAGAGCTTATAAAATGCCTGGTCTGTTGATGGTAATCCAAATAACACTGTCTCAGACCAAAGGTTCCCAATCATGCTCACAGGAGAAGCCAACGTCATTACAGCGGCCAACACAGCACTCTGCAATCTGTCCCCAGCCCCACCTCTCTGACCTCTCCTCCCTGCCCTCTCTGCTCAAGTCACACTTTCCAGTCCCCCATGACCTGAGCCCACTCCTGGCTTACGGAGTGCCAGCTCCCCCGGTGGTAATCTCTACCTGGAACAGTCTTCCCCTGGACATCTTCCCCACTAACTCCCTTGCCTCCTCAAGCCTTTGCACATGTCAGCTTCTCAAGGATGCGACCCTAACTACACAACTTAATGTTAACACCCGCCCACCTTCACCCCTTCCCTCCACGGCATCCGCAACTCCCACTGTTCACCAGATGACAGCCCCACACCTCCCCTCTGCAGAACTGCTCACCGACTGTGAGGCTATGCACAAAGGCATTATCATCCAGCCCCTCAACCTCAGTTGCTTCCCAATTTCGAGGTGGCCATACCTCCTCAATGACTGCAGTCCTTGCCCACGTGGAGGTGAGTGTTCCGGGAAACCACACGGTCTCGCGTGGTCCCTGCTGGCCTTCAGACCACGCCCACCCCGTCACTTCCCAATATGGTACTTAAAGGCCTTTGCATCCGCTGAACTTTACAGACTTCAGTCATCTGCTCTGGGAAGGGACAACTGCCATAGCAGAGTCCGCCTGTTGGTATCTTCCTCATGCACAAGAACTTCGGGAGTTGCAGCCACCCCTGGAGAGGGTCATTGGCAAGGCCAAGGGGCGTCGACTCATCCGCAGACTTCCTTCCAGTCTGCGTGTTAAGTGGGGCTCGTCTCGAGCTGGTGCTCAGAAGAGGCTCCATGACCAGTAATGGGACCTCTGGATGTTTCAAAGGCAAAACGAACTCCTGGACTGAGGACACTCCCTGCGGGCAGTGAAGGCTGCTGAGCTCAGGGCGTGGGGGAACAGCTGGGGTGAGGGAGGAGGCACCTCGGTTAGCCATTCAAGCTCTGCCTTCAACTCGCCTGCGGAGCCACGGGGTCGTTTACATACACACACCCGCGGTCTCATTAAAGCCAAAGGAAGCGCAGGCCAACGGCTCCCACACACATTCTAAAATGTGTTATTTGCAATTCAATTTCACGTGGCCTGCAGAGGCAATAAAGGGCAAAGGGAATTAACCTGCCATGCATTCCACAAGCACTCCCTGCACACCCACACTCCCAGGGATAACAATTTGCCAACATAACCTTTAATTAAATGAACAGAAATCACGCAGACCCCATGGTGGAGGAAGTCACTAAATAGAAGGAAATTATGTATGAGTTGCCCCCAGCCACTCATTTCAGCTCAAACAGGATCTATCGGTAGGGAAGATCAAAATGGGAGGCTCCTCTTTCCCTGGCCTCGGCAGGCGCTGTCTGCCGGGAGAAAGGCCCCCCCCCCCCCCCCCCGCCATACACGCTGCGGCGAGGGCGTAGCGCCACCTAGAGGAGAACACGGGGAGAACGGAGCCGCCCGCTGGAAGCTGAGACAACCACGGTCCCAGAGATGCTGCCCAAGGCCTTTGAACCAAATGAACGACTTCCCAGCAAGGCAGACTCTTGCCCTCAATGACACAGCTCAAGAGCAGCGTTGTCTTTGTAGGCAAAAGCATTAGATTCCTGCAATTCCAAAATGACTGCTAAGTGACAGCGTTAGCTTACCTGGGGAGGAGAAAAGACAAGCAAAAGGTCCCCCGTCTTCTCTCTCTCACCTGTCCCCTCCCTTCCAGGCCCACGGCCACTGTCCTACTTGCAGCCTTCGTTATCACCTCTCCGGATTATTGTCAGGCGGACGAAACCCTGACCTGTCCTTCCCCCTGCCAGTCACCTCCCACCCTGAATTCACAACCCACCCCCCCCTTCCACTCCACACACATGCCTAACACATGCCTAACACATGCCAGAAAAGCTAGCCTAAAGTTCATATCCTGTATCTGTTCAAAATTCTCCCAGCATCTTCCCTGCCCCAAGGATAGTGCCCCATTGCTCAGCCTCATGTTCCAAACTCCATCATACCAGCCTTAACTGCCACGACCCCCATTCACATCCCTAACCTCAGCCAAACCTGGACTACACCCTACTCCTGTCACCTCTGTGTGCCCATTCATACCATGCCCTGCGGATGAAATGTCCAACCCCACTCCGCCTTCACCCCACATTTCCACATTTGTAAATTCCATGCGCTCCTTAGGGACTAGACCTACACCTTCCACTTCCATGAAGCTTTTCCCCACTGGGATTAATCTCAACCTTCTTTGTTATAGCTTCTCTCACATTCTATCTTGCAATGTAGTTCTCTTTCCTCCTAGTCTAAAAGGTAAACTCTTTTGAGGGCAGGAAACTATTCACTGTTGAATTTGGGTTATATACACAGAGAAAAATCAAAGATACTTGATAAATGTTGGTTGGGTAGAATTTAATTTTGAAGGTTGTTTATTTTTGTGGCGCTGGCACAAGGATAGGCAAAGAAAAGAATCTTCTGCTGTGTCAAGCATTAGGCCGAGTGTTGGTGACGGGACTTTTAAGGCGCTGAGGCTTTGAGAAATGGGAGGCATCTTACGGGATGCTTGGGGGAGGGTGAGAAAAGGGTGGAATTCCACAGCCAGATTTTATTAGCTCAGGGCTACTCAGTAAATCATCTGATTTCTCCTGGGAAATTCTCCGAGGCCGAAGAGAAGTGGCAGCAGATTCGCTCTAAACGGGTATGAAGAGTTAATCCATGTGGACACTGCCTGACCCTTGGATCCCAGTTTCATTCTGGCCTCCTGCAGGGAACCCTCCCAACTGTTCTGGGCCACTAGGTTCCCTGCCTTCACTGACTTTAGTACCATACATCTTAGTGCTAGATTATACGTTGCCTTTAGTATCCACTAAAGTTCCATGGGCGATACCATAGCTCACCAACTTGTCTATAGAGACATTATGTCTGAAGCTTCTGAATGCTCCCCAGTGGCCAGTACCCAGCTGGGCATTGAGTTGTGCTCAATCCCTGCCTATGGACTGACTCTCAACTCTTGGGCTTCCCATAAAGACTTAGACACTATGATGGCTCCATGTGGCTCTGAACCGGAGCAGGACCCTGTGGGGCTCCTGGGCACACCAGCCTTTCTGTGTCCCCCATTTCTTGTTTGTAGGGAATAATCTTCAGCCTTCATGATCATCCCTGGGTTCCAAAGGGCAGGTTCAAACAATTGCTAATCAGAGAAGGGAGGGGATGAGAAGGAAAAGGGAAGATCAGACTAGAAACAATAGTGCAGCCTCGGGGCAGGGTCCTGGTTCCCCCTTAAGGGATACACACATATCAATACCTTTGAGCTGTTTTGCAGATACCGAAACCCCCAGCAGGTGGAAGAAGTTAACTGTATGCGGCCCCCAAGCACGCAGACCCCAGACCGGCTGGAAGCAGAAGGTTGATGATGCTGACTCCCGATTACCTCACCACCAACCAATCAGAAGAATGTCCACGAGCTGACCGCGCCCTGCTCCTTGAACACTGTAAGTGTCCTCACTACCCCCTCCAGGGTGGGACACACAGTTTTGAGGGCATTAGCCTGCTGTGTCCCCCCTTTGCCGGGCAAAGCAACAAAGCTATTCTTTTCTACTTCACCCAAAACCCCGTCTCCGATATTCAGTTCAGTACCAGTGTACAGAGGCTGAATTTCAGCTACAGCTTTAAAAGAGGCTGGGAAGGAATTTCTTGTGATGGTTGCTGTTGTTTAACATTTCTCCTACTCCTAGGGTGTCACTGTCGATTAGCGAACATACACAAGCACCATTTTTTGACAGGTATTAAAAAATACGAACAGGAAGATGTGGGGCAGCCTTGCCACACAGGAGGAATGAGTTCATAGCCTAGTGTGGGAGAGAGAATTTCTACAAACAAATGTAACAACAGAGCAAGCCAGGGGCAGCAGGCTCAAGGCAGCTGCTGGAGGGCAGGTGTGGTTGGACTGCAAAGACCACTCTCTGCTCCCTGAAAGCTTTCCAGGAAAAATACAGCCCTGAAATCCTCCACCAGTCCTTCTCCATCCATGTACAGTTTTGTAGACTTGAAGAGAACTCCAGTAGTTGTGGAGTAGTTGACAACTAATTTGCACACAGGAGTTCTCACTCAGCTCACTCTGCCTCTGTGTCGAGTTTCCCGAAAAGGGTCCAGACTTATCAGCCTGGGGGTTATGCGGGCTTCTTTGTACTTGCCCTGCAGGAGAGGAACAGCCTAGAAGCCAGGCACCCCAGAGATTTTCTTAGCAGACTCCACAGAACTCAGCTGACCCTGGCCCCATGAATGGTCCTCAGCACTACAGAGCTTGCTGGAGCCCTCCCTGAACTTTCCTGCAAAGTGCATTTCATTACTAGCTGGAAGGGAAACAAAAACGAATTCACAGTGAAAATAAAGCTGGAAAAAATGACAATCCTATAGAAAGAATAGGCTTTTTTTCCCTCTCTCTCTCTCTTTTTAATATCCTGGTAATGAACCTGCCAAGAGAAAATGATTCTGGATGAAAAAATTCAAATTATAATTACTGAAAAATTGAGAAAATATTTGAGGTACTTTACCTATGTCAGTGACAAATAGTTCTTCAGTCACTCAGTTAAGAAATGGATCCCTCCAAGCCCCTATTGATGTTAATGAACAGTGACTGCTCACAGAGACCCAATGTTAAGAGTACGAGTGACCCAGAAAAGGCTCAGGTCAAGAGAAAACATGTGAGGCATGGCAAGGACATGGGTTTTAAACTTTAAACTTTTTTTTAAATCCTCTTTTTCTCATTATAAAAAAAAAACTTGTTCATTACAGAAAATTTGGCCAATATTATACATATAAACAAAAGAAAAACTCATCATTAGTTTCTCATCACCTGAAAGGGACTCAAAGTTAAGAAGCAGTTACCTTATACTAGGCATTTAGATGCATTATACAGACTATCTCGTTCTTCCTGCATAACTGCTCCCAGTTTATGACATTAAGGATCAGAGAGGTTCATTAATCTACCTGAGGTCACACAGCTGTTAAGCGGCAGGGTAAGAAAATGAATCCATCTCTGTTAAATTTTAAGGCTTTTTAAACACCCCTCCTCCCATTCTCAAATATGAAGAAATGCTCCTTCAAAAGCTGTGAGGACCCTCAAACGTTGGACAGATTCCACCTTAAGCCTGCTGAGGGAGATTCATATGCTTTTTCCTCAGCCACCAGGTTCTTTGCCTCCCAGGGACCCCCCAGGAAACAGCAATGGTTGCAGCAAAGGCCTGGTGATAGCCAGCAGGGATCCCACTCTCACGGTCACCTTCATTGCCAACAGCACCAGAACAGCGGGCTAGAGACAGGGGACAGGGCAGCAGGGTGAAGAGTTCCGTGGCTGACTTATCCTCTATCATAGTTACATGTCCCGGCAGCCAATGGGCTCCGGTTGGCTGGCTTGTGCCCACCACCTAGTTTAGAAGCAGGGTACAAAGAGGACCTCTTTGGAGACAGGCCCAGGAAGCTGTCCTTACAGATTTGCTCCAGGTGACTGTCCAGTTCCGACCAGGGCAAAGTGGCTTCTTTTACTTTTCGTTTTTGTCTCAATCAATACCTTCTCATTGGGACTTCCCTGGTGGCGCAGTGGATAAGAAGCCGCCTGCCAATGCAAGGGGCATGGGTTCGAGCCCTGGTCCAGTAATATCTCATATGCCACGGGGCAACTAAGCCCGTGCGCCACAACTACTGAGCCTGCGCTCTAGAGCCCGCGAGCCACAACTACTGAGCCCATGTGCCACAACTACTGAGCCCACGTGCCTAGAGCCCGTGCTCTGAAACAAGAGAAGCCACTGTAGTGAGAAGCCCACGCACCACAACAGAGGGTAGCCCCCGCTAGCCACAACTAGAGAAAGCCCGCATGCAGCAACAAAGACCCAACACAGCCAAAAATAAATAAGAATTAAATTAAATCTTAAAAATAAAAAAACCTTCTCATTTACTGAAAGACGCTATACAGAGGGAATGAATCACTTCCATATATTCTAAATTACCACCTCCTTATTACCAATAAATCAATTACATTCACAAATCCAAATAGAACCTGCTAATCATCAACTCAAAACCATCATTTCAAAACACTGCTCTAGAGCCACCAAGCCTGCTACTAGGACCTCCTGGCTCTGAGGAAACATGCCATTACTTCCTGCCCAGGCATAAAAAGCCCCCAAGGTGATGTTCTGGTATAGCCCCATGACACCTGGGAATTGGCTCCCACTTTCTTGGAAGACAAAATGTATAAGACAATAAGATTAGCATGCCAGGGACTTCCCTGGTGGTCCAGTGGCTAAGACTCTGCGCTCCCAATGCAGGAGGGCCCGGGTTCCATCCCTGGTCAGGGAACTAGATCCCGCATGCCGCAACTAAAGACTCCGCATGCCACAACTAAGACCCGGCACAGCCAAATAATTAATTACTTAATTAAAAAAAAAAAAAGATTAGCGTGCTGGGATCCCCAAGACCATTCCTAAATGGGGAGATTTGCTAGGACTCATGGGTCTCAACATATGGTTTCACTGGTGGCTATGACTTATTACAGGGATGTAGGAAGGACACACAGCCAGATCAGAAGGGGAAAGGACACTGACGGTCTGGGGAAATCCATGCACTGGATTCCTTCTGCTCTCTCCCTCCCAGGAGGGGTCACACAGAGCCCAGTCTCCATCCAGCAACAAAATACAGCAGCATATGTGCTCTGTCTTGCCCAGGGAAACTAATTAGAGACTTAGTATCCAAGATTTGTACTGCGGACAAGTCACAAGAGTACCCTCTGCCTAACAGATACCAAAATTCCAGACTCCCATAAGGAAAGCAGGGGTTTAGCATGAACCACCTTGTTTGCACGAATAGTCTAGATACAGTAAACCAACCTCATCGGTCAGGGAACAATGGGACCCCTCCGAAAATCCAAGTTCCCAGACACCAGCCAAGGACCCACTTGCAAGCAGGCCTGTCTAGGGATGACAGCAGCAGGCCTGCCGTGTTCAACATTTTCTGCACAATTGAGCACCAAAGCCTTGTCTATACATACATTGTCTCATCCGAGAAGAGGAAAATCAATCCAATTGATGATTTGGCACTGAGCATGTCATTCCTCATAGATGTTCTCAAATAGCACTTCTGCAGTTTTTTTTAATCACTGCTTCAATAACAAGAACTATGGGATTTTTAAAACTTTAACATTATCTCACTGGCTAGAATCTGAGCTGGCGTTGTGAATTCTGGCCAGCAGAATGTGGCAGAAGTGACACTGTATGGGTTCCAGAGCCTAGGATCCAGGAGGCCTTGTCATTTCTCCCTTCACTGTCTCTAAATGCTGCCAATACAGGAAGCTGCTCCAGCCTCCTGGCGGGGGAGTGCAGAGGTGCCCCAGGCTGCAACTGGCACCCACTTCCGTACGCCTAAGTGAGCCCATTTGGGACCTTCCAGCCCTGCCCCTCCTGCAGCTACATGAGGGAGCCCCAGAAAACCTGCAGAGGAAATAACCAGCAAACCACACGATGGTGATAAACAATATATCATTGCCATTTCAAGCGAGTAAATTTTGGAGTGGTTTGTTATGCCTTCATAAATAAATGATAAATAAAAGTGGGGCTTGTTTTCCTGAGCCTGTCTCTGCACTAATGCAAAGCTTATTTTATCCTAGACCAAAACTGATGTGTAAACTGGGTTAAGAAGACAACCCCCCCCTTGGCAGGGTGGGAAGGAGACGGAGGACAGGGGCAGGATATCAGAGAAGACAAAGAAAACCTCGTTGGAAGACAATATTAATAAGTCTTGTGACTATCACCAAACAAGAGAAGAAAGAGAAAATCTATGGCCCTTTGGGTACCTCAGACCACCCTCATAATAAAAGAGAATTCTGCCCAAATAAAAGAAAAGCCCCAGGGGCTTCCCTGGTGGCTCAGTGGTTGAGAGTCCGCCTGCCGATGCAGGGGACGCGGGTTCGTGCCCCGGTCCGGGAGGATCCCACATGCCGCGGAGCGGCTGGGCCCGTGAGCCATGGCCGCTGGGCCTGCGCTCCGCAACGGGAGAGGCCGCAGCAGTGGGAGGCCCGTATACCGCAAAAAAAAAAAAAAGCCCTGCCTTCTCCTAGCTGCCTTGCACAAGGGAACTTAGGTGTCCTTCCGATAGCCCCCTCTTCGTTGCTCTTTCTTCCTTCAGAGCTCTTATCACCAACCATAGTTATCTCTCTGTTCATTTACTTGCCCATTTTCTGCCACTGGCCACCCCACTGTGGGCGGTAAGCCTCAGCTCCTGAGAGGTTTATCTGTCTTGTTCTTGCATGGATCCCATCACCTGGAACAGTGCCTGGTACACAGCAGAGGCTCATGACTGAACAGATAAGCAAATGGATCAATTTATAAATAAAGGACCATAGGACTTCCCTGGTGGTCCAGTGGTTAAGACTCTGTGCTTCCACAGCAGGGGGCACAGGTTCAATCCCTGGCCGTGTGCCATGCCGTGCGGCCAAATAAACAAAAAAAAAGTAAAACAAAACAAAAAAAAAAAAAAAGCACATAAATGACTAAAGTGGACAGAGTACATTTTTGGAAAATGGGTTTATGCTAACTGTAGCCTCGGAGACAGAGTAGGAAGAAAAGCTGAAAAGAACAGAATATTATTTTTATTATTCACTCAATACAACTAAACGTATGAACTGAACCCAAGTAAAGAATAATACTAGCAGTGACAGAGCACACATCAGGTACTGTTCTAAAAGCTTTACACATATTAACTTTTAGTCCTTACAACAGCTCTATGAGGTAAGTAGTCTTATTACAACCATCTCCATTTCACAAACGGGGAAATCAAGGCACAGAGAGGGCAAGTGATTTGCCTAATGCCACCCAGCAGGTACACAGCCAAGCCTGGACTTGAACCCAGGCTGTCTGTCTGCATTAACCACAGCATCATTAGCCTCGTAAAGGTGAGCCAGAAAGGCCAAGAGTATTGAAACCACAAACAGAAAAACATAGTAGGAGGGAAGTGTTGGAGAAAACGGAGGGGCCATGAGGGAGGGGAAGCAGTTTTTGTCACCGGGGTGTGAAATCTAAAATTCAGGCTCGATACCAGGTGCCTTCTCTCACCAAACAGCCCTCTTTATCAAACAGACCAGGCGCAGTTCCTGCCCATTGCTGAGTCTGGGTTTCAGGTTTGTGCCAGCCAATCACTCCGTCCTGCGAGAACCAGGGGGCACTCCACCCTCTTGATACTATGAAGCCTGCCCTCCACAGCCCCTGGCTCTTCCCTCTACTCCTGAGTGCAGCCCCTGTGTGGCCCTGAGTGGCGTGCAGCATCCTCTTCCCCGACGCAGTGAGTACACGTGACCATGAACTGCTGTTGAGCTCATCGGTCCAGCGTCAGGTGGGAACCAGCCCTCACCGAGGGGGTGAGTGGGAGATGAATAAAACAGTCATGAGGAAGAATTAGAGAAGGAAATGGTAGATGGATCTATGATGATCTTACTTATGTTGGTGATGACCTTGTGCCCAGCCAGCCTGAATGTAGTTTGTGCCACTGGTAGCCCACTAACAGAGGAAGGGCCGGGAAAAAATCTGGGGGCCCCAACTTGTGCGGGACTCCCACCAATGTGGTTCTTAACATTCCAATCCCTTGGCCCAAGTCAAGGTGACTGTCACCAGAGCGATGGCTGCCAGGAGAGCTTGGGTGCAAAGCACTTAACGGACATTTATTGAATTAATACAATAAAATGCTTTAACACTATGGTTAGTAAATGCTAATGATTAAGCTCTTTGCAAATATTCTATTTCCATTAAAGTGGTTATGGGGAAAATTACTTATGACAAAAAGCTCTGTGAAAACAGCAAGAAATAAAATTGTAGGTACGATATAGTTTTCACTAGATTTTTTTAAAAAGCTAACTGTATGTGGAAAATGACCAGAAGGACATAGACCTAAATGATTATAACAGGAGGGTTAGCAGGCTGTGATTATTTTAAATGTTTCTTGTTCCTGCTATTTTCCAAATTTTCTGAAATGGGATATGTCACTTTCACAACTGAAAATGCACCCAATAATTGTTAAAATAAGCTCCTCTTAGGCTGGAATTAATGTTGTAACAACTTTTTATAGCATTACCTCCAGCAGGATGCTAGGCATTTAGCAGGTACTTAGGAAATGTCTGCTGGCGAGAACACGGAGAAAGCGAGAATGCTGTGATGTACCATGGAAGGACTGCGAGAGGAGAGCCCAGAGTTCAGGGATCCATGCTGAGCTCTGTCAGAGCTACTTTTGT
This sequence comes from Monodon monoceros, assembly GCF_005190385.1. Taxonomy (NCBI): domain Eukaryota; kingdom Metazoa; phylum Chordata; class Mammalia; order Artiodactyla; family Monodontidae; genus Monodon; species Monodon monoceros. The sequence goes on from NW_021703772.1 coordinate 97,062,704, forward strand.
AAGTACAGGCAGGCCACTTCATTTATCAGCAGCTCATTTCCCTCATCTGTACAGTGAGAATAATGCCCACAGGGTCCTACATCATTATTCTAAGGCAAGCATCATCAAAGGAACCACATGGTTTTGGAACTTTCTCGGCAGGGTCAGCACCCACTGTGTTCCCGATACATCACACTTCACATCCCAAAACCCAGGCAGCTCACATGCTCTATCCCTTGCCCCCATTGACTCCCCCCATCAGGTATGCACAGGCTGTGCCAGTGAGTTCCAGGATGTCCCTGGCAGCCTGTTTCGGCTTTGTTGACCCACCTACCCAAAGCCTTAACCCAGACCAAGCCCCTGTCCAGAGCTGCTGTGCTCTATACTTATGCACTTCTTTCCCACCTGGGGTTACAGTAGTAGTTGCCTTATTGACATGAAATGAAATTTAAAAGACTAGTATTTCAGCAACAGAAACGTTAAAGGTAAGGAGAATTAAAAAAGTGAAAGAGAAATTGTTGGCAGAGTTTTCAAATCCATCATGTTTTAGGCTTACTTTCCCAGAAACTGGAAATTAACCTTTTCCTTCTCTTTTTTCTTATTTGGAGAAGCAATGGTTTGTTCCATTGAGTCTCCAACTGGCTGAGGTCAAACAGGCTGCTCTGGCTTGAATTACCATTTTAGTTTCTCTAGCTCTTTATCATATTTGAACATCTCAGCTTGAGCACAGGCTCATTGATCGGTGTCAAATGCACATTTTCCAATCTGCTCCAATGGCTTCTTTTTTCCTAAAATAGTGTTTTCTCCCTCCACTCAGCCCAGACCAGACACCAAGCCCGACTTCAACACGAGCTGACCTTCAGACACATCAGATCCATCCATCAGAGAAACTGTCCATTTGTGGTTTCTGGATTGTCTTATGAAGGACGAGAGCGGCAAAGCAGGTCGGGAGAAATGCATAAGAAATGTATCACTTTGAACAAGTCCCATACTTCCCTGTGTCTGCTTCCTCAGCTAAAGCACAGGCACTGGACTAAATCAGTTACCTTTAGGAGTCTGGGAGTAGGGGTGGATACAGGGAGACATATTCCTTGGGGTTTTTTAAATCAAGATCACATGGAAGATTTCTGTTTGTTGTTCAACTATTTCTCCTACAATCCCGGGTTTTGAAATGCCTCTACTTAAGGAGGGTTGGGAGTCCCTAAGAGAATGATTGGCCTGGTGATCCCTTTTACCTTTAGGTCTGACCCTGTGGAATGTGACTGCTATTTATAGGATGTAGTCTACAAGAATATCACCGCATGATGACAAAGGCTCTACCTAGGGAGTATGGTTTTAAAAGGACCACTGGCCTACCTAATCTTAGAGACACTAAAAGCTAAGGTTATTCCTGATGACCTTAACTAGTGTCATTTAAATTCAAGGAGGGTACTTACCCATAGTTCTTTACTAGAGGCAGCGTATGTGTTATAAAATCTTCAGGACCGTGTATACAGCATATATAACACACGCCAACTACACAGCTACCTGATTCGGTAAGAAGAATACCCAAGAAGCAAATACACAGACTCAGAATTCATGAGGCACAATGAAAGTATTCCAAACACCAGAGGAAACCATACAGTAAGGGAATAATCCATAAGCATGATGTCGCACCTACGACACAGAATGACTTGTGCTAGTAGTAGAGAGGGCATAGGGCAGTCATGCCCCACACTTTGCCCCCAAGTGTTGACAGTTCAGTTAAAGAAGTACACATACCTATAAAAAGATGGTGCAGTGCAAGGCAATAGATGCTACGCCCAGTATGTACTACAGGCACAGTGGGGATTCAGAGGCAAGTCAGGGTAAAGCTTTCTGGGAACAAAGAATCTGACCTCACTCGGAAACCAGGAGAGGGGCCAGAAAGGGAGAAGAAAACAGCTGCTTCCTGGGGAACTGGAAGCGTGGGAAAACAGACTTTATGTTAACAAAGAAACAGACTGCTCGCAAAGGGCTGAGGTCGTCCTCTTTGAACATGGTGCACACGGTTAGCATCCATTCTTCCCTTTTCAACAATAACCCTGAACCAAGACCCAAACACCAATTCTACCTTTGATGAGCCCAGGAGACATAGAACTGTCTGTGAACTGTGAACACAAAAGACTGGAGAGCAGAGAGAAGGTACCCCTGAACTGCCATTTCCAAGGGAGCCTGAAAGGTACCCGCTAACGTGAGAGGTACAGAATCACAGTCCCTTGTTTTGAACAACACAACGGAGAGAGGTTGCAAAATGATGTCAGCTTGAGCCTTGCTGGACCTGGTTTTGTTCCTAGAAGCGGATATGGATGGGTTGAATAAGGAGCCACACAGACGTGTCATGTGTGCAGAAGCGTCATGTGTGCAGAAGCAGTCTTTCACATGCTGGGAGGACAGAGGATTTGGCACTGTTAACAGCTCTATATTTGCTGGTCTTCATTGGCTAGACAGAGGTGAAGGCTCAAAGGACTTACACAAAACCCTGGAATGAAGGAAAATCCCTCCTGGAATACTCTTCTCTATACAAACCTGTTACAAATTATAATTTTATACAAATTATAGAAAAAAGTTTACCTAATTCAAAACTAAGACATCAAAAAAGGAACTAGTATAGGCTCTATTAAAAATATTACAAGAAAACTAAGGAAAAGTACAGGAAAAATAATGGCAAAGGATTTTTTTTGTATCTGCTCCATAGTGACTAAATACCTTGCCATGAACTTTTAAAAATTTCATGAAGCAATCACACACACACACACACACACACACACACACACACACACAATAAAGCAGATATGTAAGAGCTCATGGAAAATGTGGTAAGACAGAAGAATTTGAAGCATAAGCTAGCAGAAATGTGGAAAGAAGTGAAATTTTAAAAATAAATAAGTAAAACCATTATAGAAATAAAGACAAAATTGAAAGCAGCACATAGAAAATAAGACATTCCTAAGAATATAGAAAGGAATAGAAAGGAAAAGACAATGATAGGAAAAATGAGAAAAAAATGAAATGAAATAAATGAAGAGCTTAAAGGGATTTACAAGAAAATGACAGAAAAGATAGACTGGCAAAGGACATAAAAGAATATTTAAAGATACGATTCAATAAATCTTCCTGAAAATAGAAGGCCTGGATATATTGAAGGTCACAGAGAATCCAGGGAAAAGTTGACAAACATGATCTGGTACATTTATAAGACTTCACAGACAAAGAATTTTGGGGCAGCCATGTACCTCTCACATATGATGGGGGTAAAAAGAAATTGGCCTCAGACTTTAACACTGCATCATTTGCTTTTAGAAGACAGTAAGGTGACACCTTTGTAGTTAGTCCTCAGAAAACAAAATGTGACTCCGGAATTTTATACCCAGAAAAACTATCATTCATTGTAATGGTAACAAGCCAACATTTTTGAACATGCAAGAATTTAAGGCATTTTGTTTCCATGAGCTTATCCTGAAGAAACTATCAGAGGAAGAACTTTCCAGCCACCTAAGAAATGAATGCAAAACAATAGCAAAGGACTAGGGAAGTCTACTTAAATGTAGGAGTAAGTCTAAAACAAGTTGGGCTTTATGATTTAAAAACAGGCTGTAGATGTTGTAAATCCTGACAGTGTAGATCTAACTCACAGAGGACAAAGAAGCGACATATTCATTATCTTCTAGAGCTCGGAGATGAAAAGATAACGTTAAAATCGATAAACATATTTATTAACAGCCAAAGGTAAATCCTAAGAAAGACAGGAAAACCACTGAAATAAAGCAGGGGATGGGAAGAAAGGGGGGGGAGAAAAAGAATATACTAAGGGAAGGTTAATCAGATACCTTTCCTCCCCATTTACTGTCAAGCCCATGTCATATAATAACCTCTCACCTTGCTGCTTGCTGCCCCAGACACACAAGACACTTACCTACCCACTCATTTATTCGTTCAACAAACATTTGTTAAATACCTAATATGTGCCAGGGCTGAGAGTAGGGCAGTGAGCAAAATAGACAAGGCTCCTGTCCTCATGGAGCTTACAGACATTTACTAGAGGCAGACACATTATAAACGAATAGACAAGGCTCCTGCCCTCATGGAGTTTACAGACATTTACTAGAGGCAGACACATTATAAACAACTAGCTATGTGATGTTATGCCAAGTAGCGATGAGTACGACGGAGAAAAATAAAGCTGAGTGGTACGCATATACAATGGAATATTACTCAGCCATAAAAAAGAATGAAATAATGCCATTTGCAGCAACACGGATGGACCTAGAGAGTCTCATTCTAAGTGAAGCAAGTCAGACAGAGAAAGACAAACACCATATCACTTCTATGTGGAATCTAAAAAGAAAAAAAAAAAAGATACAAATGAACTTATTTACAAGCCAGAAACAGACTCACAGACTTCAAAAACAAACCTATGGTTACCAAAGGGGAAATGTGAGAGGGAGGGATCAATTAGGAGGTTGGGATTATACAGATACACGCTACTATATAAAAAATAGAGAACCAACAAGGACCTACTCTATAGCACAGGGAACTCTACTCAATATTCTATAACCTATATGGAAAAAGAATCTGAAAAAGAATGGACATATGTATATGTATAACTGAACCACTGTGTTGTACACCTGAAACTAACACAACATTGTAAATCAACTGTACTCCATTATAAAATAAAAAATTAAATAAAAAAATAATAATTAGGGAGTGTCCTACTCACCTCTGGAGATCTGAGTCCACACACACACACACACACACACACACACACACACACTCTCTCTCTCTCTCTCTCTCTCTCTCTCTCTCTCTCTCTCTCTCTCTCTCTCTCTCTCTACTATGGCAATCTGCTCTCAGCCTGCCCCGCATGCTTCCCACAGCCCCACTCTGACAAACAGCCTCCTGGTCCCCTCGCCTCTGTCCTCACCTCCTCTGTTCAAGCTCCCTGGGGCAGCTCACGGCCCCACCAGTCCTTTTCCTTTTGGCCTTTACCTGCGAGCACTGGAGAAAGCTGGAATCTGGGCAGAAAATCAGAGAAAACCAAGCACCTCTGTCAGAGTCAGCTCATTAAGGAAAACCCAGACACCTTTCACCAAGTTGGTTCCAGAGTATTTTATGAGCAAACTAAAAACTAAACCCTCAGTCTGCTGGAGCTGTCTGAAGGCGCGGAATTGGCGATACCAATTAAAAGGAAACGGTTGACTGTTATCGATCTTACATTCACTCAGCTGGCTACCAGAGGAGAAGGAAGATGTTCAAGCACAGCGCAGACAGTTTTCTTGTCTCTTCTCCAGGGGGACTCTCAATTTGGTGTCTACTCCCTCGGCCCGCACTAGCACCCAGCAGGGCTTCAGGGGGTGTAGGTGAAGGAAATCGGGAGGAAGGAGTAAACAGTTCCAGAGGGGCTGCCAGGTGCCCGGCACTGTGTCAGCTTCTCCATATATGTTCTCCTGCTGAACTTTCACAAACCCCAGGCGTGGGTGCTAACAATAACACAGGTAAGAAAAACGGAAGTTCAGAAAGTTAACGTATCAAAAGATGCACAAACCTCACAGCTGAGCTCCTGTGATCAAATGCCAGTTTGATCCCACAAGGTTACCCCTACTTCCTTTGGGATTTTATGAAACACGCCACGAGAGGATGACAGCAGAAAACAACACAACATGGGTGGCCCCCTGCTCTGCACAAACTCTATGGTCAGTAGCGGGCACGGTTACAACCTAGGGACTGAACAGCTCCACCCAGACACTGGTCAGACAGCTTTGGTTCCAGGACATTCCTGCAAACCTCAGCCAGAGCTGCCCCATCAGGGCTCCCTTAACCGTGCCGGGGCCTGGGCCATGACGGAAGGATGCTGAAACTGACAGAGGGCAACGGGAGCCCTCAAAGCTCCGTGCTGTAGCCACCGGCCATGAGTTCCCAGACCAAGTTCTACCCTGGATCCTGTCCGCCTGGGCCTTCTTTCTTTTCCAACTATCTGAGTCAGCCCAGCCACTTCCCCCTAAAGATTCTGAAGGGCCTCAACCGGATTATACCAGAGGATGTTGGAAGTTTTAGGGAAAGACGGGAGGTAGGGGATATTGGGGAAAATGGAGGAAAAGAAGTGAGACCACATTGGGCCTCGAGGAGAAGAAAGAAAATAATTCCAAGGTTCCTTTATATGCTAGGCAGAAGGCAGACAAAAATTGATAATGAATGCCAATTATCTAGACCTGCTGAAAAACACTTTAAAAAAAAAAAGCATCAGTGCTTCATTAAAAACACATTTGCTCTCTGTGCAAGGGAGGAACAAAGATGATGAGAAGTGAAGTGGTATGTTTTTGAAAAGAAAAAAAATAACAAAAAAGGGCTGATGAGAAGTCCTCGAACACAAGATTACCAAATGGAAATTCAAACAGCTCCATTAAAAAATGGAACGCAGGGGCCAAATTTCTGTTGAGGGAGAAGGAGGTTTATAGAAACCTTGAGTGTGAGAATGGCATCTCTGGCCACAGTCACTGCCCACCTGCAATTACTCAGAAACTCAGTGGCTTATTCTGACTACAAGCAGAGGGTTTAATACTATCTGTGGTGGTATTTGAAAAGCTGCGGTTTGCAAACAGTCTGCAGGGGCTTGCAGGGAGCCGGATGGGAGAGAAGGAAAGCTATCTGTTCCTGAAATTTGCATCACCCCGTATAACAAGGGACTGACCTTCCATCAGCAAAAAGTAGCAAAAAGTTGTCTGGGGCTGCACTGTCTGGACAGAAAGAGAGAAAAATCAATTTCAGATTTCTCGGGTGAGATTTTGAGGCATGATTAAAAGAAGGAATGATTCTCATGTATACTTAGAGGGGAGTAGGCATGAAATGGGAGATGCCTCGCAGTTTTTTGACCTAATGAAATATGAAATAAAGCATCCCAAGGTTAATGAGACATTTTCACCTGCTGGATCTCCGCATTAGTAAACATCCTCTAAAAGGATAAATGTCAAGAGAAAGATGTGATACAGCAGCAAGGGAAGAGAGGAACTCACTGTATCACTGTTGCAGCCAGGTGGCACTGGTTGTGAGTTACAATGGAAAGCCGGGGCACCACGTGCATGTGACAAGCCCCTTGAGGTCAGCACCCAGCGAACCGTCAGCGAATCTCATCTCACCCATGCAGCACATTTTCATCGACAAAATGCCTCCTCTGCCTCTGCACGTGCCTAAGCAAAACTCCAGACTCCCAAACAAAACTTGAGAGAAGGCCTTTGCTGTCTTTTGGTCTCCCTGCCATCAGTTATCTCTTCCTTGGCTCACAAGTGAGATCCAAAGATGTCCACCCAACACACAGTGTCTACATTAGCATAACTCTGCTATCCATTGTCATCATGATGATTTTACTATTCCAGGAGACTCTTGCTCCAGCAAGTAGCTTGACTGTGCTTGAAAGGAACTTTCTGAAGGATCCATCAACTCTTCTATAGAAATCATTCATCAATAGACTGTTTATGCCCTAAAATTCTTTGCAGCCCTTGCCTCAAAGATCTTTGTCTTGCTGTTTCCACAAATCCTAAACAGTAATACCAGGACCCTTGCCCTACCTAATCAAATCCCCCCCCCACAGAAAGATCTAGATCTGCCTTAAACCAAACTTCCAACTCTCAGAAAATTCCAACCACGCCTCCCCCTCTTTGACAACACCCAAGCTGTCGAGGTATTATTCTCTCTTACTGCAGGAACAATAAACTCAGCTTATCAACAGATCGAGTTGTGTTTGGTGATATCTGGAGAGCCAGCATTCAACAAAAGGAATCAAAGGGTTAATGTAGCTTTATCGAAAAGCCAAGCCATACTCTTTTCACTCTGGCCTTCTAAAGATTTTTTTTCATGAATGCTTTTCTAATGGCTCCAATTCTGCAAAATTATTTCAAAACATGTGCATTGTGCTCAGTGAAGGCTCCGAAAGAGGTCTCCTGTCCTCAAACAGCCTGCAGGAGTTTGAGTAGGACACATATTCAGTTAATTATTATAATACAAGCCTTTTGAGAAACCTGTGGGCCTGGATTACAGTCAGAGGAGCTCCATAAACAGAGTGGAAAGCAGGCTTCAGCAAAAATGACAGTCGAGAATGAAGGCAAAAACTGAAGCATTAAGAAAATTAAAATGACACGTGCAGTAACAAAACCCTACAAAAAATGTCAGCCCCGCTCAGATTTGCTTCCTGTTCCTGAAAAAGCTCTTCACCTCGTAGTACTGTGCAAACTTACCTTTGCCTCCTAGTAGCCATGAGGCCCCAGAAAGACAGACTTTAAGTTATCTTTATCTTTGTATGGGCAGAATCTACCCTACTCAGGACCTAGGAGGTGCTCGTAAGTATTTAATGGATGACTGAGGATGAGAGACCAGGCTGGGGGTTACTGCCACAGGCTGGCCACTTGGATTCTGCTGATAAACAATCTACAACCAGAGCTGCAAAATTCAGCAGCTCCTTCAACCAGGCGGTGCAATGCTGTTTCATGTCTTCACCTTGTCTGCCCAATACCATCATATACCCCTTAGGACCAGGACCAGTTCACCTCTTTTCTTATAAACGGAACATCCGTCCAGGCCCAATCACATTGCTTCCACATCTCGGCACCATCACACACTGTACTAGAAAAACACCTGCTCCGCCAACACTCCCCCTCCCTGCCTGCCTCTGCCTCACCTCCCTGCTTCCCCTCTACCCCAACTCCTCCCCTCTTCCGTTTCTGGTCCCTACTCCACTCCTGCCCCTACCACACCTTCCTCGCTGCCTCCCCACTCTTACTTCCCTTTACACTTGGTCCTGCCAGCATCTCCTCCAGGGTATGTCAGCCCTGTGCTGGGTAACTGGTACAGATTCCCAATATGTGTATGTAACCGCTCTAGAGGTCTAGAGGTCTCTAGACCAACGAAGAGAACTTTGAAAATGTGACTTAACAATCTGCTTTACTGCACTAACTGTCCCTTCCCTATGACTTCAAGACTTGCCCTCATGCCTCTCAGATGAGTCATCGCTCTGCACTCCACCCTTCCTCTAAACAGCCCCCCTCCCCCTCCTGCCTTGCTGCTCCTCCCCAGTACTTTTCCTGTGCTGATTCCCGCAGCTTAATGAAGGTCTGTGGTAGCAGGCTAGGCCAGACAATCCCCGACCCCTTCTGAGGCTCCCCTTGACCACTGACCTTTGCCTCTCATCAGTACAGGGGGCGGGGTGGGGGGGGGGGTTGCCCTTGACCAGTTCAAATGCCAGCAGTGGCTACTTTTTTCTTTTTTTTAAGATTTTTTTTTTCTTGTGGACCATTTTTAAAGTCTTTATTGAATGTGTTACAATATTGCTTCTGTTCTGTTTTGGTTTTTTGGCCCCAAGGCATGTGGGATCTTAGCCTCCCCCACCAGGGACGGAACCCACACCCCCTGCACTGGAAGGTGAAGTCTTAACCACTGGACCGCCAGGGAAGTCGCAGTGGCTACTTTTTAACCTAGAAGTTTCTAGAAGGCAGACCATCACAGAGCAAACCTCATTTTCCCATAGGGTGAGCTGCACTGGAGAGTTACACTGCAAGGCTGCTCTAGAAGAACAAATCAGTGAAAAGTAAATCACAGGTTTGACCCACAATTTGTCACAGAAGCAAAGACACAATGATAAATCTCTGTATATGGTTTAAAGGCCTCATAAAACAATGAAAGAAAAGACCTAGAAAACAGGCTTAAAGGTCCTATACATGTCAAGTACATGGGGACTTCATACACCAAGGTTAAATCTATCATATCATAAAATTTGACGTAAAATAAATATAACTCTAATATGGGCATTCATTAGTTACACCTGATTACCAAATCATTTTCCTTGCTGAGCTGAAATCTGCAGGAGTTTTAAGGAGTGATTTGGATGCCACAGGACTAATAAAAACTCAGCGCCCTCTGAGGAGTGTAAACCAGTTCCTTCTTTTGCTCTCAAATTTCCATGTAACAAAAAAGGATTTAAAATCATCCCACTGTATTATGCAGACTCTAAAAATGGAAATTATGGAGACTATGGGAACACAGGAAAAAAAATATATGACATAACACTGAAGAGGAAAAAGCAGAATATAAATAAGATATACATGATGATTGGAATAATGCAATTGTGTGTTGTGTGTGTGTTTATATGTCCCGTTGAAAACAGCTGTGTTGGGATGATGACTCATGAATGATTTTAAATGACTATTTTATCACGTTAGAAAACTGTAATAGTGACACCCAATATGAAAAGGGGCATGGGCAGAAAATATTTGCAAATGATGTGACCAACAATGGACTAATCTCCAAAATATACAAAGAGCTCGTGCAGCTCAATATCAAAAAACAAAAACCCATTCTTTGATTGATATAAATAGACATTTCTCCAAAGAAGGCCAAAAGGCACATGAAAAGATGCTCAACATCACTAATTATTAGAGGAATGCACATCAAAACTACAATGAGGTATCACCTCACACTGGTCAGAATGGCCATCATTGAACAGGCTACAAACAATAAATGCTGGAGAGGGTGTGGAGAAAAGGGAACCCTCCTACACTTTTGGTGGGAGTGTAAATTGGTTCAGCCACTATGGAGAACAGGATGGAGGTTCCTTAAAAAACTAAAAATAGAGCTACCATATGATCCTGCAATCCTACTCCTGGGCATATATCCGGAGAAAACCAAAATTTGAAAAGATACACTCACCCCAATGTTCACTGCAGCACTATTTATGTAACAGGGAAGGGCTAAATTGGACTCCATGTTGGATCTGTTTCTTTGACTTTAACCTTTGCTTTTCGTTACTTTTGTTATTATAATCTTACATAATGGCCTGCCTCAGGGAACCCTGCCCCTCTGTCTGAATGTTAAACTAAAGTGCCTCTGTTCAGCTCACAGGGAGACAATCTGACCCTGCTCACCTGTGGATGGCTGCAAGAAAGAAGAAATTAATACCCGGAGGCTGGCCATTCCAGGCAATATTCCACAAAATTTATGGCCTTTTACTTTACTTCCTCATCTCCTCCCCCTCTCCGTGCTATAAAAGAAACTGGCATCCAAACCCCAATAAGATGGTTTTTAGGAGACATTAGTCTGCCATCTTCTCAGTCGGCCGGCTTTCCGCATAAAGTCGTATCCCTTGCCTTCAACACCTCATCTCAGATTCACTGGCCTGTTGTGTGGTGAGCTGAGGGAGCTTGGACCCAGTAAAAATTTACAATCGACAAGACATGGAAACAACCTAATTGTCCATTGATATATGAATGGAGAAAGAAGATGTGGTACGCATATACAATGGAATACTACTCAGCCATAAAAATGAATGAAGTCATGCCATTAGCAGCAACATGGATGAACCTAGAGATTATCATACTAAGTGAAATAAGCCAGACAGAGAAAAACAAATATCATATATCATTTTTTATGTGGAATCTAAAAAAAAAAAATTACAAATAAACTTTATATACAAAACAGCCCTACAGACATAGAAAACAAACTTAGGGTTACCAAAGGGGAAGGCAGGGGTAAAGACAAGTTTGGGGGTAAAGAGTCTGGAATTAACATAAACACGGTACCATATATAAAACAGATAACCAACAAGGACCTACTGTATATCACAGGGAACTATACTCAGTAATTGATAATAACCTATAAGGGAAAAGCATCTAAAAAAACAATAGGTATATATGTATGTATAACTGAGTCACTTTGCTGCACACATGAAACACACCACTGTAAATCAACTATACTTCAATTAAAAAGTAAAAGATTAAATAAAAAAGAAAAGGGGCATGGGGAGTGAAGTTTCTGGAGTCGCCAGATGGATGCAAGAGCTGTGTGCCTCACCTGGTTCCAGGGAAATGGGATATGTCACCTACTCAAGAGTTTTTTTTTCCTTTAACAAGGACTGACTCCACATTTGTTCACTGGGTCCTTCCCAATGTTCTCAGTTGATTCTAATCTGGAAGGGCCGCTGCTACTCTGAACTAAATTACAGCAAAGCCAAAAGAAACTGGGGATGCTAAGCCATTCTCTCCTCCTTCACAGCCCACTGAGCTGACAGCTCTGGGCATTTCATCAATGGTGAGCTCTGAAACAATTCAATCCAGGCCTAACAAGTTTTCCAAAGCAGCTGCAAAACACCCTCCCTCTGAATTCCACAAGTAGGTGTAATCCAGACGCCAGCAAGTAGGGGGAAGGGGGGCAGTTAGAAGCGGAATTCGATCACAACCTTACCGTGGAATCTCATAACCCTATATCCTAGTGACTAACAGAATTCAACTATTTGCTGGTGAGACTAGAGAATAATTGAAAAGTTTGGGTGATTCTGACTTGGCATCGGTATAAGAGTACAAATGAAGGCCCACGTAAATATTTAAAAGTTGCAAATCGCTATCAAATTATTCAATAAGATGTGTTCTATCCTCCTTCCTTACAAATACACCTTCATAATGACAAAACATTAAAATCTGTTTTAACTTATGGTTTTATATGACAGAAAGCTGCAAAATATCAAAGATGAACAAATTACACGTGTGCTCTGTGAATACACCAGCAATGATGAATGAGTGATACAATAAAAGCATAAATAATTCATAAATTATTATATATTTGTTTCATAAAATTTATCTATCTTCCCTCCACTTTGGCAAAAGCCCTAATTACCTTGTTAAAAATCAAGTTTTCAAAATTATGTGCATTCTACTGACAGCAGTGATCAAAATGATTAAAAAATAAAATGCGATTGTAGTCAGTGTATAAAACTGGAATATATTTTCCATCAAAAATTTAAACTACAGTAAATATAAAAATTCAAATTCTCTACTAAAATTAAAAGGCAAAAATGGTAATTATATTGAATACGTACCAACGATTTAAATCAGGGTTATTTAAATAAAGCTGGTTTTAATTTATTTTTTTAATCTAAATTCAATCTAATTAAATATTTTAAAAATAAGACTATCCCTAATTATAGCAGTCCATGCCTTTCCAGTTGCCAATGTATAGTCAATTATCGCCTAACGCTATACAGAGCTCAGAGCGACATGAACTGTTTAATATTGAAAAAATGTTCTTTGGTCACCATATGCAACTGTTGGTATTCCATGAGAATCTCTGGAACCACAAACTGGAACAAAAAGAGAAGCAAGAAAATGGGTGCTCAGCGCTACTGGGAAACTAGGTTTCATTATAAGAATCTATTGCCATCTCTGCTATCTGAAAGGAAGAATTTGACAAGATAATTAATTTGTTTTTCCTTTTACCTAAGCACTTCTGCCGTTCACATCTTCCCTGCACTCCAAAGCAGTGTGTGACTCTGTCTTTTGCAGTGGTATAACCCAAAAACCTTCACAACAATCATACACACTCACCTTTTGTTTCAAGGACACAGAGCAGGAGATGTAGGGAAACAGTTCCCTGGGCCTGAGCAGTGTTAATTACAACCAAGAGAGCGTATGTTTAAAGTTCTGGGTCATGAACCAGGTTCCCAGTAGCAGGGCATCTACGTGTTTATTGAGTTCATGTGTGATCTGCAGGGTCTTCTAAAGCATAGGCCCAGGGCTGGAGTCCCTCAGGCCCAGACCAGAGGACCACACTGCAGAACCCCCAAGAACCCCCAGCCCCACTGAGGCATGGAGTGAATCTGAGATGGGACCTGAGAATCTCCCCTTGTCTCTACAAGTCCCAGCCATGCCTCTAAGAGCGTGACCCATCACCACTCTAGGTGCAATTTTCGTGTTTCAAGATTCATATTTTCTATTTCTTCTACCCATCTATTTTACCTGCTTTCCAACTGAACAATCACATGATCTGTTCCAACACAGAAGGAAAAAGTAGGTGGGTTGGACTTCGCTTAAAGGCTAATTTGGTCTCCAATGTGGTGACTTTCTGACTTTCAAGGGCAAATATGACTACACAGGCTTTTTGCCTTTACACTGACTTTATTACTTTTTTTAACAGACATATTTTTTTATTTATACTTTTGACTTTTTTTTTTAAGCTTTTTATCTTATATTGGAGTAGAGCTGATCAACAATGTTGCGATAGTTTCAGGTGTACTGCAAAGTGATTCAATTATACATATACACGTATCTATTCTTTTTCAAATTCTTTTCCCATTTAGGTTATTAAGGGATATTAAGCAGAGGTCCCTGTGCTATATAGGTCCTTGTAGGTTATCCATTTTAAATAGAGCACTGCCTTTACACTGACTTTAGAACCTAGTCTCCAAGTCAGAGATATCACCACCATGAAGAAGAAACACCCTGAGAGTGGGTGTGACAAGGATTGAGGCAAACTATACTCAAGAAACAAGTGCAATTCCTCAGCTTGAGCTGAGCATATCATAAGATGTTCCTCTGCTGAGGAGTCTCCCTCCAAGGCCAGTCCTTGGAGAATAAGTCTTAAGACACAGAAAATCTCCTTTCAGAGAGTTACTGACAACCCCTTGTTCGCATCAGACCTAGTCTCGTGTAAATTTAAATTAGTTTAAACAATTTGCTTTCCTAACACCTAGCACAACAGCCAAATTTGAAGAAGTGGGAGCCTGAAGCTGATGGAGAAGGGAAGAAAAAGAAGTAATTCAGATTTATTAATTACTCCACTCGTTAGGCGCCTTCCTGGTACCCCTACGTAGCCCTTGCAATGTACAGCAACAATCCCAGTATTTCATGGCATGGGTTTGTTAAGTACAGATGTCTCCCCAACTTGAAGGGGGTCAAAGTCTTATTCCTCCCAACTGTCTCAGTTGGGAAGGCATTCAATAAATATTTGCTATCTGAAAAAAAATGCATGCATGCACAAAGACAGACTCTACTGGAAAGTGAATCCAGTTTCGAAACCAAGAGTTTATAAACTAACTTTGGAATGCAACACATTTGTAAATGCACGGACCTGCCCTGACCAACATACCTCAAAGGGATTTGCCTCCTAGTTATTTATTCACTTCTCATTTCCTGTCCCAGAAGCTTCTAGGCAGGACAGAGGTGGAGGGTATCCCCCATCACTTTGGGCCTATAGCAGAGGCTAGTGTGAAACAGGACCACCATACTTATTTTCAGGAAGAATCAAGGAATGAAGTCACTCAGGGCAGGCTTCATATGAGTTATAGGTCAGCCTGGGCTTTGATTTAAATAGTCATTTGTTTGCTAATGCCTTCACTCGCACAGACGAAAAGCAGAGACCAGAGTGTCCTTCAGGAGGACAGAGGAGGGCAGGCCAGATGGAACATCGTTCTGGAACGTTCCCACCTCCCCAGATTTGCTGAAAGTCTGCCCTCCACAGGCACCTGTGTCTCTCATCTCCATCCTGGTACCAGCAACAAATGAGCCACTTTAGTTTTTTTCCCTTTTGTTTGTTTTAATGACAATCCTACCGTTAATTATTATTATTACTATTTTTGGCTGCCTTGGATCTTCGTTGCTGCGTGTGGGCTTTCTCTAGTTGTGGCGAGAGGGGGCTACTCTTCGCTGTGGTGCGTGGGCCTGTCATTGCAGTGGCTTCTCTTGTGGAGCATGGGCTCTAGGCGCACGGGCTTCAGTAGTTGTGGCACGTGGTCTCCGTAGTTGTGGCTCGTGGGCTCCAAAGCACAGCCTCAGTAGTTGTGGCGCACGGGCTTAGTTGCTCCACGGCATGTGGGATCTTCCTGGACCAGGGATGGAACCCGTATCCCCTGCATTGGCAGGCAGATTCTTAACCCGCTGCACCACCAGGGAAGTCCCACATTAATTTTTTTTTTAATCCCAATGACTGGAAACTGTTTCAAAGCAGAATATGCTCCAAAGTGCTTTAGCTGTGCTCACCATGAATTCCTTCACTCCTCTCAACCCTGACGTCAGTGGTTATTAAGCTCTGCTAACTGGTGGATCTCCCTTCTTGTGTCCATCAAGTCATTAACCCAAGCACCGGGCTGGCATTTACTTGCCCATTCCTGGAACTCAAATTAATGTCAAGGGCATCTCCAGCTGCTAGCCCCCTTGCCTCTATCAGTCTATCACCCAGCTCACGGTGCCCCTCCCCTAAGAAGCTGCCCAGGCCTCTGGGTTTGCACACCCAGGAAGGGGCAAAAAGAGGTTGGGACCCAGCAATCCAGCTCCAGAGTCCACGTTCTGCCCTCAGCACCCCATGGGCCAGTCTAGACAAGATCCACAGCTCAGGCTGCTGTGGGGTAGGTGGAAGGGGGTTTCAGACCTTTCGGTCACAGCAGTACTCACTGCAATTAACCATTGTCAGAAACCTGTCACCTGCTTTTGGCCTGACATTTTACCCAGTGGTGGCAGCAACAAGAAAAAGACTCTGTCCTCAAGAGAAGACTGGGGTTTGTGACCCACGGTCATCACAGCGGGACTTGGAGCTGTTTGTCTAGAAGCAGGGCTGAGCTTCAGGGAGATGCCAGCTGTGCACAATGAGTTCTGAAGTCCCAAGACGATGGGGTAGGAAGGGCGTACGCAGGCACCATGCTTGGGGACAGCCCACAGACCCTAACCGTGCGTCTTGAACTCCACGTCCTTCGTAGACAAATGGGTAAAAACAGCCCAGTGCAGCCCCATGGGTAGTGGGACTCCTGCAGCAAACTGGAGAGAGCGTGTGTTATCTAGCGGTACTCAGATTTTTTAAAAAACAGACATTGGGCAAAGGCAACAAAACTTAGCCTGGCCACCTCCAGTGTCTAGGCTGTGTGTCATAAGATCTGCTTGAGGACTTAGGAAAACGGATGAATGTTCTGTAGTCCCCAGGATTTAGAGAGAAAAAAAATCACTTCTGTCTTCAGAGCCAGCCAAGCCTGTAACAGAATGGAAACACTTCAGGAATGAGCTCCCAAACAATGATCTGAAGCAAATGGAAGCGTTCCTCCCAAACTATCCTTTTTCTAGAAGGCATTCCATCAGGATCTTCCTGCAACCTTCTGTTCTCTTTGTAAGTGGTAGTGTTTTGCTATATGGAAAAGGTCAAGGTCCATCTCAAACCTATCCAAAGGCATCTAACTTTCCTGTAGCTAAAGTCCCACCGTTGTCAAGCAGAGCCATGTCTGAGCCACCTGCACAGGACAAGCCTATATTTTCAACAGAGCTGTTAAAAGTAATCTGTCCTCCTTCAAAGCCATTTGCCAACAGCCTCTTGGCATGTTGCCTCGGTGATCTCTGGAAGGTGATTTCTACTCACAATACCATGATTTGGAGCTGTACATTAGCTTGTCATCAAGATACTATTACGTAAAAAAAAAAAGAAAAGAAAAGTAGCCACTCACCTTTGTTTTTCTGCTTGATTTTTAAAAGAAATGACGGCCTTGACTACATTCTGATTTTCCAGGCTTAGCTGCTTATTTTGATCAAATTTCACGCTGAAGCTTATTACAAACGGCCGGTGGAGCACAAAGAGAAATCACGTTTGCAATTTGGTCTCCCGGGTTACTTATTGTTGGAAAAATGGAAAGCTGCATCACGGGGGAGTGTTATTATGAACAGCATCATGGGTGGAGCCCAGCATTTGGGCATTTGGCACTAATCACTGATGGGCCACATGTCAAAAGAACACAGTACAGGGACTTCCCTGGTGGTGCAGTGGTTAGGACTCTGCGCTCCCAATGCAGGGGGCCCGGGTTCGATCCCTGGCCGGAGAGCTAGATCCCACACGCACGCCGCAACTAAATGTTCGCATGTCACAACTAAGGAGCCTGTCTGCTGCAACTAAGGAGCCCACGTGCCGCAACTAAAGAGCCCGCCTACCGCAACTAAGACCCAGCACCACCAAATAAATAAATTAATTAATTAATTAAATATTTAAAAAGTAAAACAAAAACTCAGTACATGCTCAGAGCTACAGATAAACGTGCAGCGAGGGGGAAGCAGGGGATTCCTGAAAGCCATGCAGGGTGGAAATGAGCAATTGGCGCATGTTCACCCTCTCTCTAGGGTGTAGGCGCTGAGTGCCCTTAGGAAGTGACAGAAAGCCAGGAAGAATGACCAAAGGGTGATTCACAACTAAGGAAGGCCTTCAACACAAACAGGGGCCTAAGGCACAGGCTCACAAACTTTTTCCTTAAAGGGCCAGAGAGTAAATATTTTAGGCTACATGGAGCTACAAAGTCACTGTCACCTATTCCTTTCTTTTTTCCTACAATTTTTTAATAATGTAAAAACCATTCTTCCATCACTGGTACCATGAGCTGCACAGAAACAAGCCTGGGCCGTGTGTGGTTTGCTGACCTCTGGCCTAAGCGAATTAAGTGGTGGTCTGCCAGTGACCTCAGGCCCAGAGGGCGTGTAAAACTCATGAAAGCAGCTCAGGATCCTCCTGTTTGAGTCAGAGCTATGACTTGATTATACAGAAGCATGGACTCCACACAACCGGTCTACTGAGCCTTGCGCACCTGTGTCTCTACACCTTGAATGCAACCATGACCCTTCCGGCCTGGAACTGACGGTGCCCCTTCGGACTAAACTCAAATGCTGCCTCCTCCAGGAAGTCTGCTCTGACTTCTGGGGCACACACCCATCCCTTCCCTGAACCTCTTAGGCTCCCCGGTGCACCAGGCTCTCAGTAGACAGTAATACTGTTTATGACAACAGCTACTCACCTCCTCTTATGCCTTACGATTCAACAAACATTCACCATCATTATCTCACTCGAGCTTCCACTAGAGAGCTAGGCTGAGGAAGGCTAGAGAGAAAGGCTCTAAGAGGTCAAGCGTGTTGTCCAAGGTCACATAACCGAGAAGAGGCAAACAGGACCTGAATCAGAGGCCGTCTGGCTCCTTACATCACTCAGCCACCCTGATTCTCCCTTCATCTGCCTGTCTTCTTTCCAGGAGGGCTTGTCATTTCCTTGATATCAAGAACCGGGCTTTACGCTTCTCCGTAGCCCTGCCAGACAGAGCCTGACTACTCCAGGCCCAGCACTGAATGGCCACTCAGTAAGTGCGTGGGTTGGATGTGCAGGGAAGCCCGGGCAGGCAGGTGTCATACACCGAAGAGCATCACGGTGTGGGGCGGAGGGGACAGAAAGGCAGCCACGGCTCGCCCTCACCCATGGGCCCAGACACACAACGTTCACCCCAGGAGGTGACGCTGTGCAAGCAGAGCCAGAGGCCAGGCCACACCTCACACTTTCTGGTCTCCTCCAATACCCTCGTGCCCTCCCATCACACACTCTGCCTGCATCTCTCTTCCCAAACTCGTCCCCATGAGCACGCAAGGAGGAGTATGATGTACCGCAGAGCTTTTCAAACTGCGGGTCAAGACTTATTCGTGATCACAAAATCAATTTAGTGGCTCACGACTGGCATTTTTTATTAACGAAATGAAAAGACCAAAATGCATTTCACGTTCTGAGGTAAGGATGGGAGAATACTGTTCAGTGAAACCGTTGTTTGCTGTGTCTACACATGGGCGTCCATGTCTGTGCACGTGTGCATATTGTTTTGTAATATAAAAGTTCAAAAAACGCAAACCAAGTGGTAATACCACAAGCTCTGGAGCCCGTCTGCCTGGAGTCAAATCCATCTCTACCACTTAACTGCTGTGTTACCTTAGGCAGGTTCCTTAAACTCTCTGTTATTTCAATTTGCTTATTTATGGAGTCAGTAACTATACCCACCTCACAAGGGTTTGGGGAGGATTCAATGAATGAACATACAAAAGGCTCTTTAGAATACCTGGCACACAGCAAGTACTCAAAAAATCAAAAAGTTAGCTAATACGATTGGTACCCATACGCTACTGTTATCCCATTTGCCTGATGGAAACTGAGGCAGAGAGAGACGGATAGAGCAGAGAGCCCAGAGTTTCCACTTCCTCTCTACCCACAGGGCAGCACCCTCCCACATCACTGAAGTTTCTTCCAGCCTGGGGGCTCTTTACTAAGCTGAAGACAATTACAAATATTACCTGCTACCAGCATCTCGCGGCTTGGTCATGAGGATTGATGAGACACTGTCTGCAAAGTGCTTAGAGCGCCTTGCAGACAAGTGCAACATAAATTCACAATGTCATTTTAACGTTCTCATTACTATTATTAAAATGGACAAAATGGAGAGAACATGATTTCAGCAATGTAAGTTTTAATGGGTGCCGGGAATATGGATTCTGGGAACAATCGGTTACCGCGGCGCCTGCCTCTCCGATCCACTCGAGCGACGTAAGTGATGTCTAAGCCATCAACTTTGTTTAATCTCACAATGAGAGTCATCTTTCCCTCACCCCAGGGCAGAGTTTTTTTGTATTTGGGGAAATAAAGCTCAGCTTGATGACACTTTTCCCAAAATTCATTTTGATATTTCAATTGCCATATATGCCCTGGCCTTACAGGTACGCAAAGAAAACATCAATGTGTTCATTTATCAAAAGCTCCTGCCCAGGATGGGCTGCCAAGGGCTTGGAGC
Organism: Monodon monoceros; assembly: GCF_005190385.1. Classification (NCBI taxonomy): domain Eukaryota; kingdom Metazoa; phylum Chordata; class Mammalia; order Artiodactyla; family Monodontidae; genus Monodon; species Monodon monoceros. The sequence goes on from NW_021703772.1 coordinate 97,083,066, forward strand.
TGCTCTGGCTCATCCAGTAACTTCTCGCAGAAAAACGGTCAAAGGCACAAACTACTGGGTGTAAGACAGGCTCAAGGATGTACCATACAACACGGGGGATAGAGCCAGTATATTATAATAACTGTAAATGGAAAGTAACCTTTAAAGTTGTATTAAAATTTTTTAATTTAAAAAATAAACTTGCTACATTATAACATTATTTTAAAAAACTAAAAATACATAAATAGTCAAAGCAAACAGTTTCAGGGGACTTCTGAGTCTAAACCTCTCCATCTGGGATGAGTACGCAGCTACGGCATCTGCGAGCAATCTGGGGCTCCTCAAAACTATTAAGAGTCACCTCTCTTGGGCTCCCACTTTTACTCTGTGAAAAGGAACTTAAAGCATCCTTATACTGCATCCGGGAATGATATACGATGGAATGAAATACAAATGTCCATGCATCTCTACGATAAAAAGGTGGAGAATTCACAGACTTTCTACTCCACGGAGCGTTCAAGACTACAACCCCTGTTTACGTTACTCCTATGGTGACTTTCGAGATAAATCCTCAAGTTCACGCCCTTTGTGTAGGTAAGGAAGGAAGGAAGTTGACTGGCTTAAGATGATACAAGTCAGTGGCCCAGCAAGGATGAGAAGAAAGTTCTCTCTGAGTCCTCAACAAGAAATCTTTCTGTAATATGACAAGGTCACCTTTTTATCAAGGACCTGTTTCACGCCAGGCACTGCATGGAGGCCTCCATGTACTTCCCATTGAAGCTCAAATCATCCTTTGAGGTCAGGGTATTCGTCCAAGGTCTCACACACACTTGTAAGTGATGGAAGGGGGATTGGAACGTATGCCTTTTGTACATGTCTTTGACAGTCAGGAGACTATGCTCGCATACTACATTCCACTTACACTTCCTGGCTTCCCTTTGCTATGTGCAGTAGGCTGAAAAATATCCCCCTATCACGCCCTAATCCCTGGAGTCTGTTGCCTTATAAGGAAAAAGGGTCTTTGCAGATGTGATTAAACTAAGACTTTTGAGATGGAGAGATTATCCTGAATTAACAGCATAGGACCTAAATTCCATCAGATGTATCCATATAAGAGGGAGGCAAAGAAAGATTTGACACAGACAGAGAAGATGATGTGAAGACACATCAAGGAGACAGATCTGAAGATGCTGATCTTAGAGATTGGAATGATGTGACCACAAGCCAAGGAATACCGGCAGTGACCAGGGACTGCAAGAGTCAAGGGAGGGGTTCTCCTTCAGAGACTTCTGAGGTTGTGCAGCCCTGTGGACACCTTGATATTCGGCCCAGTGAAACTGATTTCGGACTTCTGGCCTCCAGATCCCTGGGAGCATACATTTCTGTTGCTTAAAGCCACCAAGTCTATGGTGATTTCCTACAGCAGCCACAGGAAGCGAATACACTACTCTGACCATCATCACATCACTTAAGACACAGTACTTACCTACTTCCGGCCCCCCCACTAACAGTGATGTCCACATGTATCCCACCCTCTCCACCTGCCCTCAGTACACACAGCTCCTGTCACGGTCCACTGGGAAGGCCCAGTGGCATATGAGTCTCTCACCCAGGAATCACCATCAAGAGAAGTGACTGTGGGACTTCCCTGGTGGCGCAGTGGTTAAGAATCTGCCTGCCAATGCAGGGCACACGAGTTTGAGCCCTCATCCGGGAAGATCCCACATGCTGCAGAGCAACTAAGCCCGTATGCCACAACTACTGAGCCTGCGCTCTAGAACCTGCGAGGCACAACTACTGAGCCTGCGTGCCACAACTACTGAAGCCCGCGCGCCTAGAGCCCGTACTCCACAACAAGAGAAGCCACCACAATGAGAAACCCGTGTGCCACAACAAAGAGCAGCCCCCACAACAAAGACCCAACATAGCCCAAAATAAATAAATAAATTTATTTAAGAAAACACACCTGCATCTTTAAAAAAAAAAAAAAGAGAGAAGTGACTATGATTAAGTGCTTTGCAAAGCAGTCTCCTTGCTCCTCAACTTGCAGGGAGCGGACACAGTAACTACCCCAGTGATAGAATCTAGCTGATCTAAAAAATCAAAGCTTCATCAGTGTCTCAGCATCAACCCAAACCAGTTTCTAAACAAAACCCTTCACAAATTGCTGTTTTTTCTTTCTTAAATAACTTTCTGAATTTCCAGAAGGCAACGAATGCACCTCATTTATTCCCTACTTCACATAGTAAATATCCTTGACATCAAGGGTACGGTTTACATCTGAAACGAGGAGGACTGGCTTGAGGCCAATATCATAGGAAGACAACTGGAAAATGCCCAAGGAAGTGGACGATACATCTGACCCTGTGCACGGCTGGAGACCTTTGCCCTCCATGCCAAGGTTCAGTCAGAAGCTGATTTTGTGGTGATGAAAGCCACCATGGAATACCTGTGGAATGTCAGTGATCTGGGCGAATGAGTCAGGCTCCCAGGCAGGAAATACGTCCTGTGGACTTGGCATTAACCAGCCTCCCAACAGCCGCATATCGGAAGGGAGAGGCTTCGCTGCTTGTCCCTCGTCTGCCATCCCTCTAACTGGCTCAAGCGCTAAGACGACTGGACCCCTCGGAAACATCACCAAGGGAAACTCGGCAAGAGGATGAACAGAAAACAGAGACAGCCACACGGGAATAGCACAGGGGGAAGTCTGCCTAGAGTGAAGAAACTCAGCCATGATGGCGCTGAGACCCTTTGGGGGTTGGTGGGGTCAGCTCCTGGCTCTGTCACAGTTTTCCATGTGTCCCCTTGATAGTGGAGCCCAAGCCGGCTGTCCACAAACTTCATCCCCCTAGATCTCTGAACAGTCTGGTTCTTTAGCCTTTCCTTGGAATCTGTGAGCTGCTCCTTGTGTTTCCAGAAAATTCCTTTTTCCTTCTTAAGAAGTCAGGATCAGATTTGGAGGCTCGCAGTCAAAGAACCCTGGCACAGCCATCAAGTTCAAGGTCTCCAAGGCCAGGCCCACACCGCCTTTCCAAGTCCCTCTTGCCCTACACTGGAATCACCTAAAGAACTTAAGTAATCCTGACGCCCAGTACCCCACCCCTAAAGATTTGGGTATGAAAGGAGCATCGCATTGCTGAACGATCCACGGGTGACCCTGACGTGTAGCAGGGTTGACAACTACCCCTCGTGACTATTCATGGCCAAACCTGCCTATTTACCGTCATCAGAACACACGGCGCCAGCATCATTCCACACCCGCACTCCTCACATTACCTCTGCTGCCCATACCACACACCATGGCCACATTAGTCTTCCTGCTCTCCTCCCTGCCACTCCTCAAACACCTTCCATGGCTCCCCATTGCTTCCAATAGGCAGTCCGAATCCTTTAGACGAGCTATCAATTTCCTCCATATTTGACCCAATCTACTTTCCAACCTAGAGTCACTATTCACTGCTTCCCTCTGGGTCCCGCTACTCCAGTCCAACTGTTCTATTACCTCTTATCTGGACATGCACAGCTCTTAGTGCAAACAACGGAGCCCATTCCAGTTTATACCGGAAGTGAGGCTATTGGGTTTTTCACATAATCCCTGGAAGGGCTAGAGAATTGAGTATGCAACCAGGAATCACATCAGATTATCCTACCAGACTGTGCCAGTGGAGACGCTACCGCCACGAGGTCAGGAATAGGCCCTGCAGAGCCCCCTGCCAACGCCTGGCCAAGGACATTGCCCTTAGTTCTCCTGCCTTTGCTCTCTCTCAGTGCCACCTTGTCACACACTGGCCCTGTCCCCAAGGAGACTCCATATGGCTGCGGCCCCTTCCCATCACCCTCTTCCAAATGAGAATCTCATGCCAGGGCAGATGAGTGATGCAGCCCACGTCACATGCTGCACCCTACCTGCAAGGGATTCTGGGAAAGCAAGTTTCTGATCACGACTTTGGGGAAGCAGGACTCAGAGGAGGAAAGTCCTGAGGAGGATTGGCCAAGGTGGCAGAGTAAGAATACCTTGAGCTCACCTCCTCCCACGGGCACAGCAAAAGTACAACTATTTACAGAGCAACTACTCATGAGAAGGACCTGAAGATTAGAACAAAAGATCTCCTACAACTAAAGATATAAAGAAGGAAGCACAATGAGATGGGTAGGAGGGGCAGAGACACGGTACAGTTAAGACCCACACCCCCAGGTAGGCGACCCACAAATGAGGGGATAATTACGACTGCCGACGTTCTCCCAAGGAGCGAGGGGTCGAAGCCCCGCATCGGGCTGCCTAGCCCAGGGTCCCACACCAGGAAGACAAGCCCCCAGAATGTTTGGCTTTGGAGGCCAGTGGGGCTTACTTTTGGGGGAGCCACAGGCTGTGGGAAACAGAAACTCTATTCTTAAAGGATGCACATAAAATCTCACATATTCTAGGACCCAGGGCAAAAGCAATAATTTGAAAGGAGCCTGGGTCAGACCCACTTGTTGATCTTGAGGCAACTGGGAATCACTCTAGGTACACAAATGAGCCATTCAGAGAAGTTCATCCTAACATGAGGACACTGCTGACAAGCTCCATTCTGGAATCCTCCCTCTAGTTTATTAGTCCTGGGACCCAGCCCAACCCACCAGCCCAGTCAGCACTAGTCCTGGGATGCCCCAGGCCAAGGAACTAGTTGGGTGGAGACACAGCTCTGCCCGCCAGCAGGCTGGCTGCCAAAGTACCCCATTTTCTCCCAGCTGCCTCAGGCCTGACCTCACCCACCAGAGGGTCCAGGACCTGGCACTAGCCCTAGGATACAGCATCATCCACTAGCAAGCAAACACCAGACTGGAGACCCCCAGGGCCCCAGCCTCGCCCACCAGCAGGTGGACACAAGGCTGAGGACCACCATGACCCTGCAAAAGCAGAGACAAGACCAGGCCCACCCACCAGCAGGCCAGCAGCAACCCAGAACCAATACCACCCACCATAGCCCTGCCCACCAGCAAGCTAAAACTACCCCGGACTCCAGCCCCTGCAGCCAGCCATCCCATCGCAGCTCCACCCACAAGTGGGCCAGCACTAGCTCAAGGATTCCCAGGGGCTCCACAGCCACCTACCCACCAGTAGGCCAGCAGCCTCCACACAAGGCAGGGCCTGGCAACCAACCAGAGCAGGGGCCACCTATCACACCACCCACAGCAGTCAGCCTAAAATAACAGAAGGACCCATGCAGCCCACATAGTGGGGACCCCTAGAGTATACAGCTCTGGTAACCAGAAGGGACTGCACTGCTGGGCCCCACAGGACATCTCCTACATAAGACCACTTCTCTAAGATCAGGAAATGTAACTAACCTATCGAATACATAGAAATAAAAACAGCGAATTAGGCAAAATGAGGCAACAAGGGAATATTTTCCAAACGAAGGAACAAGATGAAACCCCAGAAGAAGAACTAAGTGAAGTTCTTACATGCAATATACCAGATAAAGAGTTAAAGGTAATGACTGTAAAGATGGTCAAAGAACTCAGGAGAAGAACCGATGAACACAGTGAGAAATTCAAAAAGGAGTGTAGAAAATATAAAGAAGAACCAACAGAGCTGAAGAATAAAATAACTTAGATTAAAAAAACACACACACACACACACACTAGAAGGAATCAACAGTGGATTAGATAACACAGGAAGGGAATCAATGAACTGGAAGACAAAGTAGCTCAAGTTGAACAGAAAATTTTAAAAAGAACTTTTAAAAATGAGGGCAGTTTAAGAGACCTCCAGGACAACATCAAGCTTACTAACAGTTGCATTAGAGGGGGTTTCAGAAGGAGAAAAGAGACAGAAAAGGGGGCAGAGAACATATTTGAAAACATACTAGCTAAAAACTTCCCTAACCTGGGAAAAGAAACAAACATCCAAGTCCAGGAAGAAAAGAGAGTCTCAAACAGGATAAAGCCAAGGAGGACCACGCCAAGACACACTGTAATTAAAATGTCAAAAATTAAAGATAAAGAGAGAATAAAAAAGCAGCAAGGGAAAAACAACGAGTCATATACAGAGTAACTCCCAAAAGCCTATCAGCTAACTTTTAAGCAGAAACTCTGCAGGCCAGAAGGGAGTAGCATAATATATTTAAAGTGATGAAAGGGGAAAATCTACAACCAAGAATACTCTAAAAAACAGGCTCTCATTCAGATTTGATGGAGATCAAAACTTTTACAGATAAGCATAAGCTAAAATATTTCAGCACCATGAAACCAGCTTTACAAGAAATGTTAAAGGGAATTCTCAAGCAGAAAAGAAAAGGCCACAACTAGAAATACAAAAATTATGAAAGGAAAAATCTCATTGGTAAAGGCAAATATAGAGCAAAGGTAGTAAATTAACCATTTATAAAGCTAGTAGGAAGGTTAAAGACAAAAGTAATAAAATCATCTACACCTACAATAAGTAGTTAAGGAATACACAAAATAAAAGTATGTAAAATATGATGTCAAAAACAGTAAACATGGGGAGGTACAAATACACGGTTGTTAAAATGTGTTCAAACTTAAGAGATCAGCAACTTAAAACAACCACAAAGATAGATTACTATATATAAACCTCATAGTAATCACAAACCAAAAATCTATAATAGATACACACAAAAAATGAGAAAGTAAAATCCAAACAAAACACTAAAGATAATCATCAAGCACAACAGAACAGAGCAAAAGAAGAACAAAAAACCCCTCAAAAACAACTCCCCTAAATTAACAAAATGGCAATAAGTACATACCTATCAATAAGTACTTTAAATGTAAATGGACAAAATGCTGCAATCAAGACATAGAGTGGCTGAATAAATACAAGATTCATATGTATGCTGCCTGCAAAAGACTCACTTCGGATCTAAAGACACACACAGATGTTAAATGAGATGGAAAAAGGTATTCCATGCAAATGGAAACAAAGAGAGCCAGGGTAGCAATGCTTATATCAGACAAAATAGACTAAGTCAAAGATTGTTGCTGAGACAAAGAAGGATACTACATAATGATCAAGGGATCAATCCAAAAAGAAGATATAACAATTGTAAATATGTATGCACCCAACATAGGAGCACCTCAATACACAAAGATTAACAGACACAAAGGAAGAAACTAACAGTAACACAATAATAGTAGGAGACTTTCACACCCCACTTACCTCAATGGACAGGTCACCCAGACAGAAAATCAGTAAGAAAACCTGGCCTTAACATTACACTGTTCATAGATATGTATAGAACTCTCCATCCAAAAGCAGCAGAATATCTATTCCTTCCAAATGCACATGGAACATTCTCCAGGATAGATTACATGCTAGTCCACAAACAAGTGTTAGTAAATTTAAGCAGATTGAAATCATATCATTCTGACCACAATGCTATGAGACTAGAAATCAGCCTCAAAAAAAAAAAAAACTGGAAAAAGCACAAACACATGGAGGCTAAACAATATGCAACTAAACAACCAAAGGGCCACTGAAGAAATCAAAGAGGAAATCAAAAAATACCTGACAAACGAAAACAAAAACACAATGATCCAAAATCTATGGGACACAGAAAAAGCAGTTCTAAGAAAGAATTTTGTAGCAATAAAAGTCTACCTCAGGAAACTAGAAAAATGTTAATTAAACAACCTAACAATACACCTAAAGGAACTAGAACAAGAAGAACAAACAAAACCCAAAGTTAGTAGAAGGAAAGAAATAATAAAAATCAGAGCAGAAATAAATGAGATAGACAGTAAACAACAATTGAAAACAGCAATGTAACAAAACATGGTTCTTTAAAAAGATAAACAAAACTGATAAACCTTTAGCTAGACTCAATAGGAAAAAAAGAGAGAGGACCCAAATCAATAAAATCAGAAATAAAAAATGAGAAGGTATATCTGACAACACTGAAATACAAAGGATCATAAGAGACTATTACAAACAACTATATGCCAATAAAATGGACAAACTAGAAGAAATGGACAAATTCCTAGAAATGTGCAATCTCCCAAGACTGAACCAGGAAGAAATAGAAAATATGAACAGACCAATCCAGTAATTAAACTGAATCAGTAAGAAAGAAAAACAAAAACTCCCGACAAAGAAAATCCAGGACCAGATGGCTTCACAGGTGAACTCTATCAAACTTTTAAAGAAGAGTTAACACCAATCCTTCTCATATTATTGACAAAAACTGCAGAGGAAAAAATGCTTCTGAATTCATTCTATGAGGCCAGCATCACCCTGATAGCAAAACCAGAAAAAAATATCACACACACACAAAATTACAGGCCAATATCATGGATGAACATAGATACTAAAATTCTCAAGAAAATGTTAGCAAACTGAATTCAATATTACATTAAAAGGATCATACACCAATGACCAAGTGGGATACAAAGATGGGTCAGTATCCACAAATCAATCACTGTGGTACACCCCATTAACAACCTGAAGAATAAAACCCATATGATCATCTCAATAAATAGAGAAAAAACTGTGACAACATCCATTTATGATAAGAACTCTCCAGAATGTGGGTATAGAGGGAACATACCTCAACATAATAAAGACCATATATGACAAGCCCACAGTTAACATCATACTCAACAGTGAAAATGAAAGCATTTCCTCTAAGATCAGGAACCAGACAAGGATGCCCACTCTTGCCACTTTTATTCAACATGGTATTGGAAGCCCTAGCCATAGCAATCATTCAAAAAAAAAACAAAAACAAAGGAATCCAAATTGGAAAGGAAGAATTAAAACTGTCACTGTTTGCAGATGACATGGTGTTAAACATAGGAAATCCTAAAGATGTCACCAAAAACCTACTAGAGGGCTTCCCTGGTGGCGCAGTGGTTGAGAGTCCGCCTGCCGATGCAGGGGACGCGGGTTCGTGCCCCGGTCCGAGAGGATCCCACATGCCGCGGAGCAGCTGGGCCCATGAGCCATGGCCGCTGAGCCTGCACATCCGGAGCCTGTGCTCCGCAACGGGAGAGGCCACAACAGTGAGAGGCCCGCGTACCGCAAAAAAAAAAAAAAAATGCTGGTGCCCAGAACCAGTTTACTTTATAAGCAGCCATTACCCGCCACTCTTCATCAAGGGTATTTTTAGGCTTCCTTCTACAAGGCTCCACCTCTATACTTTGATGAACTAGAGAAATATTAAGCTTCTCGAAGGGGAGAATTGAGCATCCTGATCTCTAAAGTCTAAATGACACCATACACATTTTAGGATTTCGTAAGTACCTGATGAACGAAGTGCTAAAGTGAAACGCGAAGATCTGCCAGAGAATTTAGAGCAGGGTGAAGCCGGTCCAGGAAGGCTTCCTGGAGGAAGGGGCCTTCAAGAGATTCAGTAATGAGAAAAACTCCAGGTCCAAGAAGGAGAACAGGCTACTTCTACACAAGTTTTCTTCACCCTCTGGAAAGCAAACTTCCCTTGCCTCCCCTGTCGAGACAAACTTGAAAAACAGTGACAACACATCATTTGTCCTCTAAATATACAAAATATGCAGCTGTCAGTTCAACATGATATTTCATCCTTCAGAACTGTGGCACATAGAAAGTCGACCCATAAATTTCCCAGGAAGCTTTGTTTCTGCTGAGTAGATCAAGTCTTCCAAAGAGTAATAATATGTAAAGCCAGAGACCAAATGAGTTTGCTTCTACCCCAATACCCTGTGTGTAGTGTTGTACTTCTAAGGTAGGCTGGATTTTTTTCCCCTTCACTAGAGAAAGAAGACGGCTTTTCTCTACAAATTCAATGAACCTTATCCCCCAACTGGGCCTGAGTCCCACGTATGCATGCCTTTGGTTTCCAGTATGATGCTGCAGCCTCCTGACCCCCGTCTGTCAGATCCTGGTACCACCACTGCTGTCCAGCTACCCAGCCACCCTTGAGATGTGTAAAGCAGCCTGATGAGATGTCTGGCAGGCTCCTGCTGGCCAGAATGGCTCTTACACACAGTTAAGTGCAAACAGGAAATTTTGTCAAGTTTCTCAGTTGGCAGAAACCCTAAACATCAGAAAATGGTAAAGTTTGTTAGCCTGAGACATTTCTCGTACTCAGACTTGCTTTCAGCACTGGGGTTGGCTCCCACTGTCCACCCCCGCTTTTTCCACTTGAAGCTAAATGATGAAGAATGTAAGCGCTCTGCTCCAGTGCGAAGGCTCTGGAAAGCAGCAAAGCTGCCCAGACATTCACTGATTCACCCAACTTTCGTTCAGCACTTTCTAAGTGCCAGGCTCTGAGGAAAAAGAGCTACCCAAAGCATGATAATTAAAAGATGAATCTACCACAGTCCTCCTCTTTTGACAACCAAGGTATCCATGGGTTCAAAATTCCAGCTGATGGGACTCAAACCTGCAAATTTTGAATTCCCCAAATAAGAGTCTAAAAGTCCAGAGAAACTCCCATGGTGCCCTGGATCATGGTAAATTTCCTAATCACTGAGCCTTAGCAGGTGTTCAATAAATGGTGGGTGAATCCAGGAATGGCTGGGCCATGGGTACAGGTCTTAGAAGGCGGGACTTTTCACAGAGAAGCTTCTAGAGATTAGGTTTGGAAGATATAACTAAGGCAGGACATGTGTCTACCTTGGAGCCCCTTATCGGCGTTCAGGGAATGTATCCGTTTTCTACTGTTACATAACAACATCTATTTATTAGCTCACATTTCTGTAGATCAGAACTCCAGACCCGGCATGGCTGAGATCTCTGCTCAGGGTCTCATGGTATCAGCCAGGCTGAATTCTTTTCTGAAGGTTCTGGGGGGAAATCCACCTCTCAGCTCATTCAGATCCCCATTTCTTTCCCAGCGCTCGGCTCCTAGGGACCACCTACATTCCCCGCCAGTGACCCCTCCAGATCTCCAAAGCCAGCAATGGAGAATGTCTTTTACCTCCCACCCCTCTTGTGATTTGAATCTCTGAGGTCCCCTGTCTCTGACTTCTAGACCCAGATTTAAAAGGTCTCCTGACATGATTCAGCCCATGCAGAAAACCTCCCTATTTTAAGGTCAACTGATTCGGGAACTTAATTACTTCTGCAAAATCCCTTCAGGGCAAGACCTTGATTAGTGTTTGATTGAATAAGTGGGAGCAGATGTATGTACACCAGGGCTCCAGAAGTCCAGGAGCCATCTCAGATTTCTGCCTACCACAGGGAAGGGGAGGAAAGGCAGGTAGAGGTGAAGGGATTTCCTGAGGATCACAGTTTGTGTGGTCTCCTTCCTACCCAAGGGCAGCACCACTGTCAGGGAATTTCAATCCCAGCACCTAGTAAGCAGTTCACAGCCACTGCGTCCCCAGCCCCGTAGGGTAGTTGGAAGAACTATGAGTGTGCATGGTGCCTGATCTCAGGAAGCCCCAAGAATAGCTGGGAGAGGGCCTTCCCTGGTGGTCCAGTGGTTGGGAATGCACCTTCCAATGCAGGGGACAGGGTTTCGATCCCTGGTCGGGGAACTAGGATCCCACATGCGGTGGGGCAACTAAGCCCGTGTGCCACAACTACTGAGCTCACATGCCTCAAACACAGAGCCCACGCGCCACAACTAGAGAGGAGCCCGCGCGCCGCAACGAAGGGCCCGCAACTAAGATCCGACGCAGCCAAAAATAAAATAAATAAAGCAATTCCTTTAAAAAAAAAAAAAAAAGAAGGGCTTCCCTGGTGCCGCAGTGGTTGAGGGTCCGCCTGCCGATGCAGGGGACACGGGTTCGTGCCCCGTTCCGGGAAGATCCCACATGCCGCGGAGCGGCTGGGCCCGTGAGCCATGGCCTCTGAGCCTGCGCGTCAACGGGAGAGGCCACAACAGTGAGAGGCCCGCATACCGCAAAAAAAAAAAAAAAAAAAAAGAGAGAAAACTGAAAACAATACCCTTAGACAAGGCAGTACGTTCCTTTTTGCTTCCGTGGGGTGACAAGCCTTCTGGTTAAGACTTGAGGGAGAGGGCAGCAAGTGAGTGCGATTTAAGGGGGAAATGAAAACACATTGGTTGAATATTTTCAAAACACTGCCCCCACCGCATCCTCTTTCCATCACCCTGAGGACACCCTTGTCAACAAGTGGTGAAAGGGCCTGCTAAGAAATAATTTTTTCGAGTTCTCATTCCATTATCATCCAGTTAAACAGAGTTTAACAAGCACTGTTCAACACCACCTTAATCACTTTCATTTCAGGGTTACTTCTGGCAGGTACATACAGTGAAAGTGGATATTCAGGGGCTGATTAATACCGACTGTTCCCTGGCTCAGGGGAGATAAAATCTCAAATGTCCTCCACGATGGCTTGACTTTTCAGAGGCCTGGAAGAATCAGATCCCTTTCAAGAGAGCATCTTTAGGTTTGGACGAATCAGAAAAATTCTGAGGAATGATTTTCTAGAGGAATGCACACCCAAGGGAAAACAGAACATCATTCCCCAATCCCAAGCTCAGGCGTGTTCAGGTATTTATTCAGTCAACAAAATTTCACCGAACATCTGCTGTGTGCCAGCCCCTACGCTAGGATGAAGAACGGTGGGGAGTGAGATTAAGAATAGCTCCTGCCCTCAAGGAATCAGAAGGAAGGCAGACATCGATCAAATGATTTCACCGTTAAATGTAAAATTATTATAACTGTGAGTCTTGTTTCAAGGGAGGTTAAATCAAGTCGGGGAGGATGGGCCATGCTTCCCAAGGGAGATCTGAAGGTGCTCGCTTGGTGAAGGTGCTGGTGGGGTCAGGTAGAGCATGGAGTGAGGCAGCAAAGCATTTCAGGCAGAGAAAACAACACATGCCAAGACCAGGTGGTAAGAGAGAGCCTGGCCATGGTCTACTGAAGGATTTAAAGAGGGTAATGGGGCAGAGAAATTAAGGAATGTTATAGATTGAACTGTGCTCCCCAAATTCATATGGTGAAGCCCTAACCCCCGATGTGACAGTATCTGGAGACAGGGCCTTTTGGGAGGTGACTGAGGTTAAATGAGGTCAGAAGGGCAGGGCTCTAAGCTCATTGGACTGGCTTCCTTGTAACAAAAGGAAGAGATAAAGAGATCTCCCTGGTGGCGCAGTGGTTAAGAATCCGCCTGCCAACGCAGGAGACACGGGTTCGAGCCCTGGTCTGGGAGGATCCCACATGCCGCGGAGCAACTTAGCCCGTGCGCCACAACTACTGAGCCTGCGCTCTAGAGCCTGCAAGCCACAACTACTGAGCCCACGTGCCACAACTACTGAAGCCCGTGCGCCTAGAGGCCGTGTTCTGCAACAAGAGAAGCCACTGCTGTGAGAAGCCCGCGCACCACAACGAAGAGTAGCCCCCGCTCAGCGCTACTAGAGAAAGCCTGCGTACAGCAACAAAGACCCAACGCAGCCAAAAATAAAAATAAATAAATTTATTTAAAAAAAAAAAAAAAGAGATCTCCCTCTCTGTGCACACAGAGCAAGGGCCATGTGAGGACTCACTAAGAAGGCTGCTATTTGCAAACCAAAGAAGTCTCACCAGAAACCATCCCTGGCATCTCCCGGATCTCAGATTTCTAGCTTCCAGAACTGTGAGAAAATAAACGACTGCTGTTTAAGCCCCACTATCTGTGGTATTTTGTCATGGCAGCTCCGGCAGACTAACACAATGGGAGAACTGCACCCGATGCAGTTGGAGGGGCAGCCGACCACGAGGTCCTTATGTTAAGGATTTTGATCCTTGACCTAAGAGCCATGGGAAGCCATTAACAGAATTGAACTTGATGGGCCTGAGAATGGGGGCATCAATGGGATCCCAACAGCTGCAGCACAAACAGCCTAGGCGAGGGGAGAGGCAGACATTCCTCCAGTGATGCCATGTCCAATCAAGGTCCCTCAAAGTAGAAAAGGGGCTCCAGGAGCTCAAGCTCTTTTGACAGTCCCTACAAAGGAAGGTGCTATCAGCGAGCAGGGCCCAGGTAAGGCTGAACACGTCTATTTACAAGAACTGACAGCAGCAATGGTAACCAGTCTTTTCTTCAGTGCTCAGCACGCAGCCAAGGAGTAGAGGTGGAGAGTCAGGTGGGTTGTCGCAGGGTTGCAGACCAGCAGGGGAGCTGGGCAGAAGGAAAAGGTGGAGAGAGGTGACAGTGTGATCCAAGTGGTGGGTCAGAGGACCTTGTCTAGTGGGGCAGGACAGGGCTCCTTGACACCCAATTCAATATGCTTCCACTGTGCTGTCTCTACACGCAAATGGCTTTTATTCTGAGTGGTTTTAGCATTAATAAGCTGAATGCATTGCTCGATGAAGGCTTCTGCTGTCTTATTACACTTTGGCAGCCCCCATGAGGCATGCAACTAAGACAGACGAACAGGCTTGCTAATGAATGGGAACTGGCATTCCAATATTCCCTTCCACGGGAACGATGCATCTCTCCAACAGAGAAGTGAAATCTTTGAGGCAGCCTGATTATACAAATAAAGCAGCATTATTATATTTGTCTGCGAGGGTGATCACAGGACACTTGCAATTTATGACAGATATCACAAATAGAAAAATAAACATGAAACACCATTTAGTACAGCCACATCCACCCCAGTAAAGGGAGGAGGAGAACAGAGGCAGCAAGCCGAATACTCGAGGCAAAACTTTTGTCCTGAAATAGCCAAACATGTGAGTCAAAATAATCTCTCACTCTAAAAATGTCAGTAATTTAATTCTGGTGATATTTCCTTTAGAGACTGAGTTGGCTTAGCCCTTTACACCACAGAAATAGCCTTTACTAAGAAAATTAATGACACAAACATGATAGTAACACCAGAATTTAAACTAGTCAGGAAAACAATTATTTAAAAATTCTTTGGGCACTTCAGAGCATTTTAAGGCATTCATTTTCATGTAAATCAGTTGATATACACAAGGGTATAGAGATTGACTTTTCAATTAATTATATTTCTGCATATGGCCTGTATGTGGGGTGCAGAATTTCCTGAAGTCAATGAAAGGGAAGCTAGAGAAACACAGGAATCAAATGACAAGCCACTGACAAAGGAAGGTCTGGCCGAATTAAACCAGTTAATCCTGAAACAATGGGAAATTGACAAGGATGATGCTAGGACAGGTACTTCAATGAGGATGAATTAAATAGCAATGAATTAAATAGCAACGAATTAAGAGAAGCTCTTGGGAGTAAGCTTTCTTTATAATCTTGCTGTTCTAGAAAATCAAACACAATGGCTAGCACAACTATTTTGTCGGAAAAATTACAAGTGAAGCACTTGTTTCACTCTGAAAAGAATTATTATAAGAATTCACATATTAGAAACTATGTTTGATAAAATATAAGACAAATTTCTTTTCATAATTTTCACTTTTGTTTTTCACAATGACATCCCAATAAAACCTCTTTTCATGGGAAATTTTGGACTCCACTTTAAGAAACTAATTTGAAGAGTTTGTTTCAGGTACTGATTGTAAAGAGGAGCCACTGTCAACATCTCAGCTTCCTTTCTCTGTCTCTCCCGTGAACACGTGACTTTGACCTCCCATCTGAGGTCTTAAGACCCAGAGGATATGATTCTGATCTCCTCCTTGCTTCTCTCTGGCCCAGCCCGCAAATATCCAAATATGTGTCAACCTTCTTTTTAGAGTAGTGCAGTTCAGCAGCAGCTCTCAATCTTTTTTCCATCCAAATACACTTGGGACTAAGTCCATATTCAAGATATTCTCCAAGATCAACCCAAGTTGATGTGCAATTCCCATCACTCTCTGCGGCTCCTCCCCTTTCCCTCTGACTCAGGAGAGCAAATCAGAATGCAAAAAAAAAAGTACCTATTATAGAGTCCTAAGCCTCTATGATGTTTCTTTAATTTCGTAATTTCACAATTATCTGTAATACAATTTTCCATAACTATGGTTGAAAGCCCATCACTACCCTACAGGTCCTTAGGAGGTAGCTGTAACCTAGCCCCAATCACTTTACACTCCTGAAAGTTACAAATTACAACTCTTTGTTTAAACTACACTTGTTCCACTTTGAGCGGGGGACATCTGACAGCAAGCCACATGTGCAACAGACACAGGCACGAGTGTCTGTGGACCTGGGTGCCCCACGCATTGAAAATAACTCCAAGTGAGAGTTCAGAAATATAAGATGGAAGGCCTGGGAAGAAAAGAAAAAAAAAAGATGGAAGGTCTGGGAAACCCTCTTGAAAGGAAGGCTCATTTTGCATATTCTCAACATCTAAGGTATAAAGAGACAAATGCACCAGTTCCTTGTCTCCAGAAGAGACAGGAATCCAGACCAGGCAACCTCTGTTCTGGCATGGGACAAGTCATATTAGCCGTGACCGTGCAAAAAGAAATAAGTCTAGTACTGATTTCTCACTGAGCTGACAAGAGGCAAGAAGGGATACTCATGTGTCCAGAAATGTGTACTTTCACATTATTATTGTTTTCTCCTGCAAATTGCTTGAGAGCTAGGAGGTGTCCCCGCATCTCTTTCCCTCCCAGAGTTCCCAATCTGTTTTCATTATTCACCAGCCCAGCCCCTCAGCTATTGTGAGGCACAATAGCAAAAGATGCAGAAAGGAAAATTAATATGTTCTAAATAGACTTCCTCATCTTGGGTAGATTTATGAATTTCCCTTCTGTTATGCAGAAGTTAGCATTTTTAACAATGAGGGGGGAAATTCCTTAATTGTTTTTTTAATTGCCTCCAGAGCTCCAAAGACATCTTGTGCTGTGTTGTCATTTACATTTCACATTAGATGCAAAATATGTTTGAAATGAGCAAATATTTGTTTTAATTTGATACATCTGTTAACTCAAGTGCTAAAAAGACAGCTAAATCACTATGTTAAATTCAGAGATTTGTAAACAATTTATATATTCATCTGTTCTGGGTTAAAAATGCCCCAAAGCATAAGTTTTATGAAACACAAAGTAAATTGCATTGTATCAATCTGATGGATGCAGGGCATGATTTCTTCCTCTTCACTCCATTAGTTTATTTCCTAACTTGAGTTAATTAGTGAGGCTCCAATTTTTAAAAGCTCTTTGAAATTCACCGGGAGTAGAACGGTTGCAAGAACTGCTTTGGAAACCTACTGCAGAGGAAATGGGCTAAATAATGCTAAATTCCCCCAAGACATTATCACACATTGAGCACCTGATTGCCATTCAACAATCTATGCTGGGAACACAGTGGGTGATTAATACACAGTTGTTACAAGGAAGCGGGAGAGAACTAGAAGGAAAGAATGAGGGCAGCTGAGAGAACAGACTCATTCCAGGTGATTACTAATTGGATGAGATGATCTCCAAGTTCCTATTTGTCTCTACACAAAAGTCTGTGACATTCTGATTTTATGTCTGAATGGAGACATAACTCCAACATGGACACCGACTTCAACTTGGAACAATACCCACTAGGAGAACAGACATCTATTCAGAGAAATTAAAATTTTTTAAATAAAGAGATTGGTACAATAGAGAACAAAGATGAATCAATTATTTTTTCCCTTGGTCAAATGCAGTCTTAATTCCTAAATTAGGGTGGGAGATTAAAAAAGTAAATTCATTCATACTGAAGTATTAAATTACTGCTAAAAGTTTAAAATATGCCTAAGGGTATAAGGCAGAAAGAAGAACTAGTCTTTCAATAAGATGTTCAAGCAAATCCAATGTCCGTTTCTTCCTGGAATATTCTGGGCAGAAGCCAATGGGCGAGAGAGATTGAGTTGGGTTGGGTGCCCTTCCTAAGTCCCTAGACAATGTCACCTGCTACAGACGCCTTACTCCAATTTCCAGAAAGGCTGCAACACCTTATCAAACTTCTGCTTTATTTCATTTTCCTTTCCCCATGAGCCTGTGAAAAAGCCACAGGCAGCCACTCATTTCCCTGCCCTTGTAATGGCAAAGAACAAATCTGACTCCATCTTGGATCTGTTTCTTTTACTCTAACCTTTGTATTCTATTGGTTTTTGCCACAAGAATGTTGCCTACAGCCTGAAATATACAGGATGGCCCACTCTCAAGGCTCTGACCTTTCAAGATATAACATGTTTCCATTCATATAGAGATAAAAAGTTGCAGAACAGAGAATAACATCTGTCTTGTTGGAGGTTTATAGGAACCCCCTGACCTGACCTACATGTACAGCTGCAAGAACAAAGGATTCCGGCACCAAGAAGTTTGCAACAAGCAGCCACACCCCCTCCCCCTTAAATATAAAAGAAGTTTGAACTCTAACTCAGGTAAGATGGTTCTTTGGGACACTAGCTCACCATCTTCTCGCTCTGCTGGCTTTCTGAATAAAGTCATTATTCCTGGCCCCAACATGTCGTCTCTCAATTTACTGTCCTGCCGTGCGGCCAGCAGTGTGAACTTGGACTCGGTAACACGCTGAGAACCAAGGTTAGAATCTGGGAGCTGCACTTGAGTGCATTTGAACTAGGTCTTCTCTAAGCCTGAAACTGCTCCTCTATGAAATGGAAATATAAGCCAAGAGCACAGCGCCTGACGCAGAGTCGGCATCCCCAAACCACAAACTCCCTCCTGTCATTTCGCACAGACCCAGAGTAAAGTCAGGTCAGTTTTACGGACACACCAGAAGCCAGGGGCATGGCTGGGACAATACCCAGTCCTTTCCGTTTCTCTTCAAGTGCCTTCCAATTTTCTTTCCTAACTCCTTGCCCTAGAACCTGTTTCTCAGGTCTCCCACACCAAAACAAACAGCACCGTGATTTATTCCTTCTCTGATGCCACACTGGAAAGGAAGCTGGGGAAAAGGGGAAACATTGTCCTAACAGCTCCCCCTTGACTCACACACACCCACAAGGATATCTTTTTCTTTTTTCCGCTGAAAGACATTTTTAAAAACTCTTTGCCCCAGTCCATTTTGTGTGTCTCCATGAAAGCCCACCAGGCCCCTCTTCTGAGGCCTTGGGGGGCTACTAATCATGGGCCCCTTCCTTCCTGGCACACAGGAGGATCTGACTTTAAATATTTGCATCACAAGAAAAGTTTGGAAAACGAAGCGAGTTCTCTGCAAGGGAAATGGTATTTGGGATGATCAATCAAGTCTCGGGAAATCTGTGAAGCCAGATTTTCTGAATCAGACAAACAACCCAGCCGCTCCAGCCATGTTTCTGTGTTAAGAAACAGATCCACCGGGGCAAACACGCCAGCACTACCTTGGGGGAGTGTGTGTCTGAGAGCTCCAGTTTCTTGAGACTTGGGTAGGAAATCACTTTGGGGGAACAGAGTCCCAGCCTGTGTGTGTTCCCAACAGCCTCGTTTCTACAAAGGAGGAGAAAAATGGGAACACAATCTAATTGCCTGAGAAAGGTTCTCCAGGATAAAGATGGGCTAGATAAGGATGCTGCCTTCCATCTTCACAGAACTGGGTCCTTCTCAAAGGACTTTCACCTGTCCCATATTACCCAACCGGACCCTCAGATTTCTCAGTGTTATCTCCATTTTACCCAAGCTATGTTGTGACTTGGCCAGCCATCGCAAAGCTGCCACTGCGGAACATACCCAGCCCTTCTGACTGCTGGGCTAATGCTCTTTTGACCATAACCCAAGTCCCCAAAGCAGAGAGAAGAAACATGCAGAGGCTCAGAACCATGCCTCTTCAGCCTCAACGAACTGAGGTTCACGCTCTTAAGGCAAGACTTGAGTTTAGAGGACCGCGGGCAGTGACGGGGGGTACGGGGGGGTGAGGGCGGCTCCCAGGAGGCCCTCCACCCAGGACTCACTCAGGAAGATGATGGTCTGCCTCCGGGCGCTCCTGTTCTCCTCGCTCTCCGACTTCCTCACCTGCAGCTGCTGCCCCTGGGCGGCCAGCGTGCCCTGCTTACTCCTCGTGAGCGCCTGCAACATGCTCCAGCACATGAAGGCCACGGAGGCCAGGACCACGAGGTAGATGACGAAGGCACCGAAGATGCTGGCCTGGAACACGGTCCAGCGGCTGGAGAGGTTGGTACAGATGGACATGTTGGAAATCTCCGGTCGCTCGTGGTGGCGGGTACGGGAGCGGTTACACGTGAGACCGCGGTGACTGGGCACGTTCGCCAAGGGGTACTCGACTCCCATGGCAAAAAGCAAAGGCAACGCCACCAGGGCGGAGGTGACCCAGACGAAGCCGATCAGCAGCTTCACCTGGCAGGGCCCCGACATGGCCTTATACCGGAAGGGGTGGCAGATGGCGATGTAGCGCTCGAAGCTGAGCGTCAGTACGTGCAGCAGCGTGGCATAGCTGCAGGCCTCGAAGAGGAACGTGTGAAGCTTGCAGGGCACGGTGTAGCTGGGCGTGGTCAGCGGATTCCAGATGATGCTGTAGAACTCCACGGGCATGCCGATGAGGAAGACCAGGATGTCGGAGCAAGCCAGGCTCACCATGTGATCCGTCACCTCCTTCTGCAGGTAGCCCTTCTTCTGCAGCACCTGGGTGACCCGAATGGTGACGCTATTCCCCAGGACGCCCACCACGAAGATGGCCAGGTACACCAGGATGAGGGTGATTTTGATCCAGGAGGCCACCTCGAACCCGGGAACGTGGCTGTGGTCGATGACCTGGGAGCAGTCACTGCCAGGACGGCTGGGCGAAGCCATGAGGAAGGCAGCCAGCCAGGCCGCGGCGTCCAAAGACCTTCTGAACTCCCTTTCTTCCTACCCGCGCGGCCCGAAGTTCTCGGCCGCAACTCACTAGCGTGGGTGCAGGGCTTTTTCGAGCTCACCTGGACAAGGTAACAGGCTTTCGGGTGCTTTCACGGAAACTTCCCGGAGCAGCCCAACCTAGCCGAGGCTGGAGGCGTCCGAGGGTGGGGTTTGGGAGGGGGAGTGTATCTGGGCGAGGCGGGGAGAGCGCGGAGGAAGGAGGTTCCAATCTCGCTGCAGCCAGTGAGCCCGCAGCCCCCAGCGCGCAGGCCCTTCCCTTCTCTGTCCCCGGCGCTCCGCTCCCGGCTGCCTGGCCCTGGCGCGCCAAACCCACCCACCTGGAGCACCCTCTCCCGAACGGCTGGAGGCGGGGTGGTCAGCGATTAATCATTAACCGCCGCCGCCTGTGCTCCCGGCCGCAGACCCAGCCCAGCGGGGGCGTGCTCAGCCCACAGACATGGTCCCGACACCGGATCTTGGCCCCGGAGCACGGGGCGACGGGTGGCCCCATCTTCCCCGCCGCCCACGCGGCCACCGCCGAGTCAGCGTCGCCGTCCGGTCCTACGCGCATCCCACCGCGTGGAGGCACAGCCGGGGGGCAGCTGCAGTGCGCTCCCGGGCTTAGGCGCGTTAAGACCAAACCGCCCCCTCCTGCCCTGGGGTCCCTTCGAAGGTTTGGGCCACCACGGCCAGTTTGGGGGACGGGGGACGTCTGGACCCGGGCGCCCGCCTCGGTCGCTGGCCGGTTGGCGGGGCCGCCGTGGCGCAGCCGGCAAGCTTTCGCCTCCTTGGTGCCCTGCCGTCGGGCCCTGGGGTGTTGGCACTGGACGGTTAGGCTGTGCGCCGGCTGGAGCCGCTGCTCCAGGAAGTCGCCCCCAAGCAGGCTACTAGGTCCCCAGAGAAGCCCTGCATTTCCCCAAAGCTTCCCGGGCGTTCTGCGCAGGGCCTGCCTCACCTTCTTGCCGAAGGACCCGAGGAGCGCGGCTCCCTCCTTTCAGTTTCACTCCACAGCTCAGGCCCCTCTCCCGGCGGCAGCGGCAGCGGCAGCGGCAGCGGCGGGAAGTCCTTAACTGGGGACATGTATATGGATGAGGATGGCACCATCCGCCAGGATGCCCCTGGTGGGAAGCGCGTCCTCCCAGGGAGCTGCGACCAGGACATCAAGGGCAGTAGGAGGGAGTAAACATGGCGATAAGGATCATGACATTTTCACTCTTCTCAGAAGAGGAAAACCTCTAGTGGGCCCATCTTCATCTTCTAAAATCAGAAGGAACTTTGCCGGGGGAGGCAGGGGGCTGTCCTATGCATTGTAGAATATTTAGAATCTTCATGTCCCACGCTGAATAGTGACAGCCAAAATGTCTCCAGACGTTGCCAACTGTCCTCTGAGGGTGCAAAACTGCCCCAGGTGGAGAACCACTGCCTTGAAGGAAGAAAATGGAACCTCTTCATCTGTTCATCCTGAGGGCGTAGCACAGGTCTGTCCAGAAAAGCATTCTTAAATGATCACAGCCACTGCCCTGTGATGTGATCGTTTTAAAGATGAAAAAACTGAGGTGTCCAGAGGATAAGTGCTTCCCCAAGGCCGTAATAAAGTGAGTGAGGGACTTGAAAACCTAGATCCGTCAAACCCTGAGTATATCCTAACAGGGAAGGAATTCTGGGAACGCAGAAGGTGCTCCGGAGCTGAGTCCAGAACAATACACGTAGAGAAACGGGGACGGTATTTTCTGAACCCAACCCTGGGCATGTGGTTTGAGGCCCTCAGCGAATGTTTGATTTTGACACTGTCTCAGAGGAGAAAAAAAAAAAGAAGGTTGTATGGCCACTGGATCTTTACAGTTAGCACCCTAGGTGGCTATAGCTATTTTTTCTCTCCCTTCTCTGTTAAATTACAAGCTATAAGGCCGAGAAATCTCTCTTTTCCCTCTCTGACACTACTCCACAGAGCCCTGAATAGTATGTTTGGCCAACCCCCCTTCCCCCCACCGTTTGTGTTATTTGACCTACTTGCTGGCGGAGAAACTCTTCACGCATTGCCTCATTGGTGAACTGTGCTTAGCTACATGACCTCAATTGCCTTATAGCTACCCCACAAAGCTCACAGGGTAAGCATGGACTCTTGGAGATTTCATAACTACAGATTAGAATCCTGAGCAGACTCCTCTGCAAAAGGCCCTGACTGGTTATTTGCTGTCCCAGAGGGACTGAGAAGAAGGGCTAGGAAGACCCCACCACCACCACCAGCATACAAACACATCCCTGGCCCTGCCCACTTCTTTCTTCTAAAGAGGAAACAAGCCAGGAACCTCACACGTCTCCCTCAGCCCTGCCACCGATTCTTCCTTCGAAATGCTCCTCTTGGTCATTCTCTGAGCCCCTATTACGTGCCAGGCACTTTCCCATAATTCATTTCTTTCAGTCCTCACAAGGCTGCAAGGTAGACGTTATTACCCCATTATACAGATGAAGAAACTGAGGATAAGGAAAATTAAGTGACCTACAATTAAAGGTTGGGGGCAGGCTTCAAACCCAGGTCTGCCTGGCTCCAAAGCCCTCTCCACTCTGGAAAGCTATCTCTCTGTGCAGGACAAGACTGTGTCAGGCTGATAGCAGCATTTTGGGGAGAGAGACTTTTTTTAAGTCACCAGTTCTGATGCTTCTCGTCTCCTCAGCTGCGGCATGCCAGTCATCCTGCAATGTATTTGATAATTCCAATTTGTTCTGCTCAGACAAGATTTCCATTATTGTCCAATTTCTTTCATCAGATTTTTTTTCTTTCACAAAGTGTGAACAAGGATTACAAATGCATGGCCAAATAGTGAGAATCAAGCTCATTAAAATTCGCTCCTTACAGTAGAGACGGAAAAATGCATTTTGAACAAAGGTCCAGGAGAGTTGAATTTCCATTTCGCCTTTGCTTTTCCTAAGACCAATTAAAAAGTGTTTAACGTGCTCTCACTTGTTGATAAAAGACTGGTATAACACCTCGCCTGGCTCTGTGTCATCTAGATGTTTTATTAGCATATTGTATGCGGGGAGGAGGGGGGGAAGAAAAGTAATGAAAAGTGAGAGGAAGGAATACTTTAGGTACTCTTTGATATCAGCTCTACTCAAGGGTCATTTTAGTGTCTACACAAATTTATACTCACATTTTACACATTCCAGGTGACCTTTGGGGTCTTCTAGGCTAGTGGCTTTCACACTTTTTTTAAGCACTAATTTTTATAATAAAATCTTACATTGGCACCCAAAGTTTAAAAAAAGAACACATATACACACAAACACACACACTTACATATACATACATATTGTATTTTTGTAAATTTAAATTTATTTTCTATGCTCAAATTCACATTTACTCATTTAAAATCAACAATACCCTAAAAAGTGAATAACGCCTTGTTTACAAAGGTTCATGGTAAAATCATAGTGACTATACTCTAAGCTGTAAAGAGAACTTCAATAACTTTCAAAACTTATAAACAGCGTAGATAACTTTACTTATAATGCAATATAACTAACAAGTCATAACAGAACCAGAAAAGTGAAACATAAAACTCCACCATCTCAAAAGAAAACCAAGACCAAAATTGCAAAGTATCTAGAGAATAATGACCACAAAAGGACGGCCTATCAGAACCTGTAGGAAATAGCTAAAGGAGTTCTCAAAGAAAAATTCAGAGCCCTAAATATTTATTCTAATAAACAGGAAAGAATAACAATAAGAGAAGTTATAAAAAGAATAAAATTAAGGAAAACAAGAAGGGATTAATAAAGATCAAAGGAATTATGAAAGAACTAAATAGAGCTAATAAATAATCTCAAAACTTTTTTTTAAGTAGGACTAGCCATCAAGAATGACTAGAATCAGACTGGGGGCCTGCAACTCCCAACTCCCACAGCACAGATGTGAGCCCCTCAGAGAAGAGAGACTAACAAGGTGATCACCCACACTTGCTGCCTGGAGGAACTTTCCAGACAGTGATGCGGGGAGGGACTCCAAGCAGAACATGGTTATCTTGCTGAGTTGAAGAGGCAGATTGGAGCACAGGAAGCAGAGGCTACTAGACTTCACAGAGCAGAACACTGAAAGGACGGTGGGACACAGACAGAGTGGCAGAAATCCATACAGAGGTTCTCTTGAGTCTTTGGCAGAATACTGAGTGGACATGTGGAGGCGAGACTCCAGGAGCTGGCAGAGTATGACTGCTGAGGGAAGAACAAATGCTGGCACTGTAATCCAGGCAATTCCCAAGGTCCCAAAGAGCTGGGAGATGCTGAAGTTCCAACCAATGAGTGAAGAGACCTCATTGAACCAACCCTGGAAGGGCCAGATCTTAGTAATAGAACTAAACTAGCCACAGAGCCAAGGCTACTCTAGACCTGCCTTAACAAAGATATTGACCTGAGCTACCTAATAGGGTAGTCACTAGCTCATTACACTGGAAATATGGCTAGTCCAAGCTGGGATGTGTTGTAAGTATAAAATATATACTACATTTCAAAGACTTTTTATGAAAAAAAGAATGTAAATGTAATTGTTTCTATATATTGATTTCATGGTGAAATGATACAATGGCTATAATGGGTTAAATAAAATATATTATTAAAACTAATTTCACTAATCCAAAAAGATACATGCATACCAATGTTCATAGCAGCATTATTTACAATTGACAAGTTATGGAAGCAACCTAAGTGTCCATCAGCAGATGAAGGGATAAAGAAGATGTGGTCCATATATATAATGGAATACTACTCAGCCATAAAAAACAATGAAATTTTGCCATTTGCAGCAATATGGGTGGACTTGGAGGGCATCATGCTAAGTGAAATAAGTCAGAAAAAGACAAGTACTGTATGATATCACTTGTATGTGAAATCTAAAATAAACCAACTAGTGAATATAACAAAAAAGAAACAGACTCACAGATATAGAGAACAAACTAGTGGTTACCAGTGGGGAGAAGGAAGTGTACATGGGCAATATAGGGGTAGGGGATTAAGAGGTACAAACTATTAGGTATAAAATAAGCTACAAGGATATATTGTACAACACGGAGAATACAGCCAATATTTTATAATAACTATAAGTGGAGTATAACCTTTTAAAATTGTGAATCACTATACTGTACACCTGTAATTTATATATTATTATACATCAACTATACTTCAATTAAAAAATAAATTTCAGGGCTTCCCTGGTGGCGCAGTGGTTGAGAGTCCGCCTGCCGATGCAGGGGATGCAGGTTCATGCCCCGGTCCGGGAGGATCCCACATGCCGCGGAGCAGCTGGGCCCGTGAGCCATGGCCGCTGAGCCTGCGCGTCCGGAGCCTGTGCTCCGTAACGGGAGAGGCCACAACAGTGAGAGGCCCGCGTACCGAAAATAAATAAATTAATTAAAAATAAATAAATAAATAAATAAATGTCAGGGGTTTTTTTTTGCTTTTTTTGATGTGGCTACATATGTGGCTTGCATTTGTGGCTCACATGATATTCCTATGGAACAGTGATACTATAAACAGATAATGAAACAAAAGAGAAAGTCCAAGAAAAAACCCAAATACTTACAGGAATTTCATTTACGATAACGGTAACATTTCATATCAGTAGGGATAGATTGTTCAGTAAGTGATATTGGGACAACAGGTTAGCCATCTTTTAAAAATATATATATATTTTAAAATCTTTATTATAATATAAATTACAGGTGGATCAAAGATTTAAATCTTTGGATTTTAATCATTAATAAAATCATTAAAGGATAGAATAAAACACCAGAGAATTTTAAAGTTTAAATTAAATTTTTAATCTTATGACATAAATGCTAGAAGCTATGAAGAAAAAAGTTGATAAACTCTATCTAATAAAAATAAAGCTCCAAAGGGAAGAAACACTGTAGCCAAAGTCAAATGACAAATAACAAGCCTACGGAAAATATATGCAGTTGATATCACACAGTAATGAGTAATTTCCACAATGAACCCAAAGTGGATAAAAATGTGCATTTATTCCCAAAATTGATCTAGAGACCTCAATTAAAATTTCAACAGATTTTTCTTTAAAAACTAGATAAGTTGATTATAAAATTTAAAATGTTCAGAGCCAAGAATGAGAAGATACTCTGAGGAGGTGAGAGGACTTGGCTCTACCAGATATGAAGACTTATTATAAACCCACAGTTTATAAGGCAGTATGGCTTTGACATTGGGATAAAGAAAAGAATGATACAGAAGAGATAGTATAGAAATAAATCCACATGTGTATGGACAGGGTTTTTGACAGAGATGGCACTGTGGGCAGTGTGGAAGAGATGGTCTTTTCCATTGGTTCAGTAGATGACTGCCCTGATTTATAGCATTTGCCAACATCCATGTTATAAATTCTGCCACCATGGCTGATTTCAAGCTACCCACACTTCCACACTTAAACAGTCTGCTAACAAAACTTCCAAAATTTTAACAATCAACTCTGACGAGTTCCAGGACATCACTCTTCTCAGTAAATGCTACTTGGGACAATCAAGTATCCATTTGGGTAACGTTCATTAAGCAAGAAGATAAACAACCCAATTTAAAAATGAACCAAAGAAAAATCCAGATGGACAATAAACAAGCAACTTCTTCAGTAGTTGGGGAAATGCAAACTAAAAACACAATTAAACACAATTATACACCTACTAGATTGCCTAACATTGAAAGACAACCAATACCATCTGTCCCTTGAAATGTGGAGTAATGGTGACTCTTGTAAATTGCGGATGAGAGAATAAGTTGGTACAACCACTTTGGCAAAGAGTTTGGCAGAATCTACTAAAGTTAGGGACTTCCCTGGTGGCACAGTGGTTAGGAATCTGCCTGCCAATGCAGGTGACACGGGTTTGAGCCCTGGTCCGGGAAGATCTCACATGCTGCAGAGCAACTGAGCCCGTGCGCCACAACTACTGAACATGTGCTCTAGAGCCCACAAGCCACAACTACTGAGCCCACGTGCCACAACTACTGAAGCCTGAGCACCTAGAGCCCGTGCTCCACAACAAGAGAAGCAACCACAATGAGAAGCCCGTACACCTCAATGAAGAGTAGCCCCCGCTTGCCACAACTAGAGAAAGCCTGCGCACAGCAACAAAGACCCAAATGCAGCCAAAAATAAATAAATAAATTTATTTTTTAAAAAAAGAATCTAAAGTTAGATATAACATATCTTGTGACCCAGAAATTTCCTTCCTAGGTATATACCTTACAGCTCATGTCAACACAATGCATTAACAAGAATGTGTACGGCAACACTGTCAATAGTTACCCCACACCCAATTTCCACCTATAGGACAAATAGATAACAAAACACAGCATATTCATATAAAGAGCTACTATATAACCACGAAAACAGATACACCACAGCTACAAAAACAATGTGGCCGGATCTTACAACCATAATGATAGATGAAAGAAACAAGGCTCAAAAGAATACATGAGTCAATTTATATAACATTTAAATACAGACAAAACGATAATATTTGGGATATATATATATATTTATATATATACAGGCATAGCCTTGGAGACATTGTGGGTTCCGTTCCAGACTACTGTCATAAAGCGAATAGCAAAATAAAGTGAGTCACACGAAGTTTTTGGTTTCCCAGTACATATAAAAGTTATGTTTACACTATACTGTAGTCTATTAAGTATGCAATAGCATCATGTCTAAAAAACAATGTACATACCTTAATTCAAAAACACTTTATTGCTAAAAAATGCTAACCATCGTCTGAGCTTCAGCAAGTCCTCATGTTTTTGCCACAGTAAATTAAAGATCAGTGATCACAGATCACCATAACAAATATAGTAATGAAAAGCTTGAAATATCGTGAGAATTACCAAAATGTGACACAGAGACACAAAGTGAGCAAATGCTGTTGGAAAAATGGTGCTGAGAGACTTGGTCAATGCACGGCTGCCACAAACCTTCAATTTGTGAAAAAAGCACAGTATCTGTGAAGCACGATAAAGTGAAGAGTAATAAAACTGAGATATGTATATATGAAATACGGGGATATATATAATAAAATTGTTCATTTATTTATAAAGAAAGGATGGGGGTCACCTCCTGTGGGTGGGTAAGGATGTGACCTGGAAAGGACCCATGGAATGGAAGTGGGGTCTTCTGGGTGCTGACAATACTCTATTTCTTTACCTGGGTAGTTGTTACATGACAGTAATTATATGATGCTTTGCTTTATGATTTTTCATATTCAGTTATTTATGGCTTATGGACTTTGTGCATTTATATATCCTAATATTGTAAAACAAAATTTTTTAGAGAGGGAGAACACCCACACAGCCAGTTGGATTAGCAGAGTCAGTCCTGCTTTTCAACCAGTGGGATGACAATGCTGCAGCCACATCACTCTCACAGTGACAACAGTAGTAACGGCTCCCATAATTAAATACCTATGGTCCAGACACCAGGCTTGTTCAATGTTCAAAATAGCCCTGCAAGTTGAGGGTCATTATTACTATTTACATATCTGTAAATCACCCGTCAAATGCCTCCTCTCCAGTCTACCCAGGACTTGGTCCATGACCAGGAGACTGTAGCCTGATGGTCCACATTGCTTGCAGAGCTCACTGTCTAGATGAGTGTAGGATCAATGACAAGTTGGACCCCGAGGAACCATTAACATGTAACCTGGAGACTTCCTCCCTTTTTCCTTGGCCCCTGGAATGCCATCTGGCAAACAGCCTGAGGATCCAGCTCCCTGGACCTCAAGAACAAGGCTAGGGGAGGCCCCGTGGAAAACGGCATGCTTTGTGAAGGTTCAGTGTGCGGACGGTCCTTCCTGGGGACCTGATGGAATGCCAGTTCAGGATTAACATTCTACTCATCCACTGACTCTGCTGAGAATGCTATAGCGTCATGATTAAGACGATAAACTCGGAACTCAGACCCCATGGATTTGCATCTGTGCCTTCCACTCAGTTTCCTTGCACCTCGGTTTCCTCATCTGTAAAATGCAGGTGACAATAGTGCTTAGCTCCTGGGTTTGTTGTGAGCGTTATTAATGAATTTGCATAAATGGTGTCTGGCATACAATATGTACCCATATATGTATTAGCTCTTGTGAAAGAGACAGTGTGGTGTAGTGGGTACAAGCACAGACTCTGCAGCCAAACTGCCTGGGTTTGAATCTACTGCTCCCCAGTTGTATAACCTTGGGCACTGTTCTTCTCTCTCTGGGCCCCAGGTTCCTCATCTTCAACTTGAGGATAAATAACAGTACCCACCTTAAAGGGTTGTTTGCAGGACCCAATAACATAATATAAATAGAACACTTAGAACAACGCCAGGCAGAGGGAAAGTACTAGCCTGGGGTTAACTGTCATTAACATCATGTCCATGGTCCATTAGCTACTGCTGCTTATACTGTTGGAGCTGGGGCTCTGCAAGGTCCTAAAGCACATTCTAAACACTCCGGGTACCATTATGGTGTGAGCTAGGATTGACTGCTAAGAACATCTCGCTGAATTCCACTCAAATTAAATCAACAGATACAGGTTCAGCATATCCTTTCTGGATAGCACTGTAGGGAATATAAAGCAGGGAGACAGTCACATCTCTGAAGGAGGTCAAGCCAAGAGTACGTAAATTGTGAGATATCGTAAGACAGCAATTGTCAAGTGAATGGCGGCAGCAATAAGTGCTACAGATACATAAAAGTGGCATCTGTCTTCACAGGTGAGACAAGATTCCTAGTCTCTGAAAATTGGGGATGCATGTATGACACACAGGGAATCCTTATAATAAGCAGATAGATATTTCATCCAGCAGAACTCACTATTTTCAAACAGACCATACAACACAGAGAATTTACTGAACAACGGAGACTCCACACTCTCTAACTTTACCTTCACTAAGTATGAACTCTGAGTGGCTTACGGAGCTGTGGCAATCAAGTGGCTACGGGCCAGCATACAGACATATTCCGTGGCCTTGTGATGCTTTTTCGAAGGGCACGATGAAATGGCCACTGTCAGAGGATGGCAAGTGTGACCTCAGTGTCATTAGCCACCTCGTGTGCTGGTGGGTTAATCGGCCTATTTGACAGGCTTCAGAACAAGCGGCACCCCTGCCCTGCTCCCTGTTTAAGGGTAGGCTGCCTGAGAAAACCCTTTGGTGCATTTAAAACAAACAAACGAGCGAACAAACAAACAGAAAACACACCAACTTCCCGAACTAAAGTCGGCTTCTTATTTTTTAAAACTACAGACAAGGGCTTCCCTGGTGGCGCAGTGGTTGAGAGTCCGCCTGCCGATGCAGGGGACACGGGTTTGTGCCCCGGTCCGGGAGGAGCCCACATGCCGCGGAGCGGCTGGGCCCGTGAGCCATGGCCGCTGAGCCTGCGCGTCCGGAGCTTGTGCTCCGCAACGGGAGGGGCCCCAACAGTGAGAGGCCCGCATACAGCAAAAAAAAAAAGAAAACACTACAGACAAACCCTGTCCTACCAATGACTGTACTTAGTGCTGGCCACCCAGAGGTCAGACCCTCCTTGCCTTTGCTTTTAGAGTTGGCAGCATATAAGCAATCTGCTAGTTGGGTTCAAAAGTACAGAAAGGAAAAAAAAAAAAGCTGTGGAAGGCAGGGCCAGCTTAAGATAGCTGCTTCAAGCATTTAAGCTGGACTAACACGTCAGCTGGGAGATGTTTCCCGTCCTCCCTCAGCTTACGTTATGGGTGAAATGTGCATTTGTGGATCCAGCCAGCACTGTTAGTCTATGAGATAATGTTTGTTCTCGGTTCCAAACTTTTGACCACATGCATTTCAAGTTGGGAACAAAAGAAGAAGGACTCTGTATTGTTAATAATGTCTTCCCCTGTTCTTACAACCATCTTTTCTCCATTAGGGGAATTTCTGTGATTTGACAAATATGAGAAAGAACAAACTCTCTCGTGATTCCTTTCGGTGGCTGTGTTACAGCAATAAACACGTTTCCCACTGTTGCAGAGAGAGAAGTCAAAAGAGAATGGAGGACGGGGACGGATGGCATCCATCCAAAACACAAGTGGCAGATCCTCCCCGTCTCTTCCTCGGAGAGAACAATCAAAGCCAATCATGTCCTCATCTCTCGCCCTTCAAACAGGCTGGATGAATACCCTTCAGAGAGAGACCAAGGAAACAGCTAGTGGCTTGGGGTCCATAACTATGAAAATTGTGCTCGGCCAGGATCCAGGACTCCTTGGCAGATGGAATTAGCATGAGGTGTTACATGTTCTGCAAGAATTGACATCGTAGGTCTGGCCTCTTCTTTGAGCTCTTGGGCAGTAAGCCCAGAGACAATCTAGATGTGCTCTGGCAACTTTGATACTCAGTGTTGTCACCAGGATGTCCCTCAGGGGCCCCCTCCTCATGACGAGCTCAGGTGTGCTAGAACAGGTAGGTGCATGCCAGCTGGGGGATAGGCAAGAAGCATGTCTGGTCTGGTCTGATTTGCCATCATTGCTCACTTGAGCAGACAGGCACTTGGGTTTAATGGACTGAGGAGCCATCAAATGCAAAGCCCTGATCATTTAGGAAGATCTTTTTAGAAGGATACATAAGACACAATTACAGCTGCCTGTTCAGTCTCACAGGCTTGCTGTGGGTGATCAATGTACACATGGGAAACCCTGGAGGATAATCAGGGTCCGGTATGTGAATTGCTCCCAGAGGGAAAAAGAACAAGTTCTTTTAATGATGTTTAAGACCTGCCCTCATCTAACTTTCCAACCTTACATTAACCCTGTGTAGCAGACTTTATTTTCCAAAGGTGGCAGATAGATAGATAGATAGATAGATAGATAGATAGATAGATAGATAGATCCCATCCCACACACTCTTATTGCAATGTGACTGACACTCTTCCCACTGAGAGATGGGTCCAGGTTCCTTCTCCTTGAATCTGAGTGTGGGCTGTGATTGTTTTGACCAACAATGTGTGGTATAGCTATGCTATGTGACTTCCAGGGCTGGGTCACCAAAAGTTTACAGCTTCCTCTTGGCCTATTCTCTTTAGGATATACATCTTGGGAGCCCTGAGCTACCAAGAAGAAGTATAGTGTCAGCCCAGCCACCAGAGAGATGAGTGATCCTTCAAATGATTACAGCCCCCATCCTTCAAGCCACCCCAGTTGATGCCAAGTGCATCAGAGATGAGCTGACCTTACTGAGACTTGTTTGAATTCTAGAGTTTTGGATACTTTTTAAATTAATTTTTATTGGAGTAGAGTTGATTTACAATGATATGTTAGTTTCTGCTATACAGCAAAGTGAATCAGTTATACATATACATATATCCACTCTTTTTTTGGGTTCTTTTCCCATATAGGTCATTACAGAGTACTGAGCAGAGTTCCCTGTGCTACACAGTAGGTTCTTATTAGTTATGTATTTTATATATAGTAGTAGGTAGAGGTCAACCCCAATCTCACAATTTATCCCTCCCCACCCCAGATTTTTGATTGAAATAAAAATGTCGATGTTTTAAGCATTAAGTTTTGGGGTGGTTTGTTATGTAGCCATAGTAACTGTAAAACCCCACGACCCAACACTGTACTCCAGCAAGAATGGACTGCCCACTGAAAAACCTCCTGTGCATTCATCCCTTCCTCCTGTGTCCTGCCAAAACCACGAATGTTCCCCCTGCCTGAAATGCCTGTACCTCTCCACTTGTTTTCCATTCATTCATTCATATATTCATTCATTCAATAAACACTTGTGAAATGCATATTGTAGGAATATTACAAAAAATAAGCCACATTTTCTGCCCTCAGGAAGTTCATAATCTAGTCCCAGAGAGAGACAGGTAGAAATTGCTCAACTGGTGTGGATGTAGAGTGATGGAGATAACACCCTTTAAGGCTCATTCAAATCCTACCTCCCCCAGATCATCTTCTCTGGATGTCCCAAATCATACTCCTTTCTGCCTATACTGAGATGCTCAGTGATGTGCTAGAGTGCCTTCATACCAGCTCATAAGAACCGACTGTACACATCTCTTCCCAATTCTGTTTTCAGTGGCTTCACATAAGTGGCTTGAAATTGATCACGGTGGGAGTATTTACACCAGAGAAACTGGCAAAAGCTACAAATCAGGACTCTCCTCCCGCTTTTCTTCACAGAGAGCTGGTTTTTAAACACTGACCGGCACACCACTGGACTCAGTTGGTACCTGTCAGGGGTTAACTTTTGGGGTGGATGATCTTACATCAAAAAGCAGATCCTCTGGGAATAGATCTCAATCAGGAAACAATTGGAAGTGTTGGTAGAAAGATGATAAGGACTTCCTAAGATACGTAGGGAGTTGGCTCTACCATGGACAGCTTCCTGGCTGCTGGATTTTTTTCTTTTTTCTTAAAAAAATAAGGGTGTTGCACAACTTTTACAAGCCTGTCAAGGTGGCTATTAGATAAGCTCAAGCAACTCTAGGGACTTCAGTAGTCAAGCACTGGTGAGAAACCTATTTGCTGTCTCCAGGCCTTTGATCATTAAGGTAATAGACAAGAGAATCACCTGTGCAATTCTTACCTGCTCAGCTCTCACACCTGCCAACGGGAAACAGCCGCTTCCCCACTGCACCTACACCATGGACATGAGGTTTTGTCTTGCAGAAGTTTCATTAGATAGCAAATGACAATGTTTTCTGGTTGTTTGTGGGTGGAATTGTGCCCCCTCCCCAAAAGGTATGTTGAAGTCCTAACCCCTTGTACCTGTGAACGTGACCTTATTTGACAATAGGGCCTTTGCAGGTATAATCAAGTTACACTGAAATCATTAGGATGGGCCCTACATCAAAAGATGCTCAACATCACTAATTATTAGAGAAATGCAAATCAAAACTACAGTGAGGTGTCACCTCACATGGGTCAGAATGGCCAGCATCAAAAAATCTACAAAAAATAAATGCTGGAAAGGGTGTGGAGAAAAGGGAGAACCCTCCTGCACTGTTGGTGGGAATGTAAATTGATACAGCCACTATGGAGAACAGTATGGAGGTTCCTTAAAAAAGTAAAATTAAAACTACTATATGACCCAGCAATCCCACTACTGGGCATATACCCTGAGAAAACCATAATTCAAAAAGAGTCATGTACCACAATGTTCATTGCAGCACTATTTACAATAGCCAGGACAGGGAACCTAAGTGTCCATCAACAGATGAATGGATAAAGAAGATATACAATGGAATATTACTCAGCCATAAAAAGAAATGAAACTCAGTTATTTATAGTGAGGTGGATGGACCTAGAGTCTGTCATACAGAGTGAAGTAAGTCAGAAAGAGAAAAACAAATACTGTATGCTAACACATATATATGGAATCAAAAAAAAAAAAAAAAAAGGTTCTGACGAACATAGAGGCAGGACAGGAACAGAGATGCAGACGTAGAGAATGGACTTGAGGACACAGGGAGGGGGAAGGGTAATCTGGGACAAAGTGAGAGAGTAGCATGGACATATATACACTACAAAATGTAAAACAGATAGCTAGTGGGAAGCAGCCGCACAGCACAGGGAGATCAGCTTGGTGCTTTGTGACCACCTAGAGGGGTGGGATAGGGAGGGTGGGAGGGAGACGCAAGAGGGAGGGGATATGGGGATATATGTGTACATATAGCTGATGCACTTTGTTATACAGCAGAAACTAACACGACATTGTAAAACAATTATACTCCAATAAAGATGTTAAAAATAAATAAATAAATAATGCAGATTTCCAGACCAAAAAAAAAGCACTGGAAAGATAACACAAGAAACCAGTAAGACGGAGGAGAGGTGAAGGGTGAACATGAGTGTGGGCTGGAAAGGAAGCAATAATTTTCACCATATACTTTTTTGTATTATTTTGATTTTGAACTATGTGAATATTCAAAAAGTATTCAATGTTTAAAAAATTCAGAAAACTAAAAAAAAAAAAAAAAAGACACATGTACCCCAGTGTCCATTGCTGCACTATTTACAATAGCCAGGACATGGAAACAACCTAAATGTCCAACAATAGATGAATGGATAAAGAAGATGTGGTACATATATACAATGGAATATTACTCAGCCATAAAAAGAAATGCAATTGGGTCATTTGTAGAGATGTGGATGGACCTAGAGTCTGTCATACAGAGTGAAGTAAGCCAGAAAGAAAAAAACAAATATCGTATATTAACGCATATATGTGGAATCTAGAAAAATGGTAGAGATGAACCTATTTGTAGGGCAGGAATAGAGACACAGATGTAGAGAACGGACATGTGGACATGGCAGGGAAGGGGAAGGTAGGATGAATAGGGAGATTAGGTTTGACATAAATACACTACCGTGTGTAAAGTAGATAGCTAGTGGGAACCTGCTATATAGCGCAGGGAGCTCAGCTCGGTGCCCTATGATGACCTAGATGGGAGGGGGAGGTGGGGAGGGAGGTCCAGGAGGGAGGGGATATAGGTATACATATAGCTGATTCACTTCATTGTACAGCAGAAACTAACACAACACTGTAAAGCAATTTTACTCTAATAAAAAGAAAGGAAGAAAGAAAGAGAAGGAAGGAAGGAAAGGAAAGGAAAGGAAAGGAAAGGAAGGAAGGAAGGAAGGAAGGAAGGAAGGAAGGAAGGAAGGAAGGAAGGAAGGAAGGAAGGAAGGAAGGAAGGA
>NW_021703772.1:97119336-97220677 GCF_005190385.1 Monodon monoceros
GGAAGGAAGGAAGGAAGGAAGGAAGGAAGGAAGGAAGGAAGGAAGGATAAAAAAGAAAGGAGAGAAGAAGAGACACAGAGGCAAACATGAACAGAGGGAAGATTATGTGAAGAGAGACAGATGCACAGGGAGAACCCCTTGTAAACTTTATTTGCAAAAACAGACATTGGACTGGATTTGGCCCATGGGCTGTAGTTTGCCAACTCCTGACCCAAACTCCTCCACTTAAGTAATGAAGTGCATATTTCCTCAATAGTCCCCCAACAGGAGGACTGGTGACTGACAGCTCTCAGTTGACTCTCTCTGCATGAAGTGTCCCCAGATGAAGAGGGCTGCTTCATCCAAGGTCATACTTCCTTCTGAGGGCACCCTAGATCCAATGATTGGTAGATATGGTGGCACACAAGCCCAACCCCCTTGCCTTAATTGAGGACAATTCTCTAAGGCCATCCCTACTCTCAATGAGATCAGCTGAGTCCTTTGGTGTGACTGCATCACAGCTCAACTTCTCCCTTTGCCCAATTCTTCCTTCTTCATTTCCCATCAGGTATTGACCCCAAAACACCCCCTTAATAAACCTCATGCATGGTCTATTTTTATTTATTTTTTCATGTGCTTATTTGCCATCCATATATATTCTCTGGTATAATGTCTCTTCATGTCTTTTGACCATTTTCAGACTGGATCTAGAATTTTATATCTAGTTAAAACATCATGTATATTGAGGACACAGTAAAGAGTTTAGGCCTCGATAGATTTATCATAAAACTATGATCTTTAAAAGGACTCGTAGAGAAAGTTTTCTGGTAAAAATAAATATAAATTCAAGAATATGCTACAAGGACTTCCCTGGTGGTGCAGTGGTTAAGAATCCGCCTGCCAGTGCAGGGGACAAGGGTTCGAGCCCTCGTCCGGGAAGATCCCACATGCCGTGGAGCAACTAAGCCCATGCGCCACAACTACCAAGCCTGTGCTCTAGAGCCCACGAGCCACAACCACTGAGCCCGCATGCCACAACTACTGAAGCCTGCGTGCCTAGAGCCCGTGCTCCGCAACAAGAGAAGCCACTGCAATGAGAAGCCCGTGCACCACAACGAAGAGAAGCCCCTGCTCACCACAACTAGAGAAAGCCCGTGTGCAGCAACGAAGACCCAACACAGCCAAAAATAAATTAATTTTTTAAAAAAGAAAGAATATGTTACAAGATAAATGAGAATGGAGGATTAATATAATTTAATAAATTTCACCGTTGAATAAAATAGTAAAGAGCAAAAGAAAAATATATCCTTAGCAATACGGCACTTAAATTCTAGAGATGGGGGGAGCTTCATGTTGGGGAAGATGCAACAGAAGGATTGTGAACTTGAATGGTGAATTCCCAGGAAACAGGGCTTAGATACTACATTCCCCAATTGACCGGCTGTACCTTGTTTTATATTTGTGAAAGTGCCTGATGCTGTGCCTGGACCGTGGCGGTCAACAAACACGAGTTCTAGTTAAGAAAAATGCATAGAATCATCTCAACACTGGGGATGTTAGAATAACCAAGTGGGGTTTCAACATGTACGTAACAGCAATACGTTTACCTTTATTTAAATTTTTTCATCCAGCCCATCCTTTTCCTGTGAGGTCTGCCCACAAGGCACAATGTTTTTAAAAGATGGAGTTGGGGAAGGAAGGGAAGAGGAATCATCTTTTCAGGCTTGTTTAATCAAGGAAGACTTCCTGGAGACACTAAAAGTTATGATGGGCACTGAAGGCTGAAGAAGAAAGAGCTGGAAAGGAATTAACGTTATAGGGGATGCTAGGTGCTCGTGTACAAGTACATATTCCCAGTTCCCTTTCCAACAGCCTTCTAGGCTCTATAATATTATCCCCCCTCCAGAACACACGGATGGATGAAGAAGAGCTCGACACTAATTAACTGCATTTTCCTGGCAGGTCCATTTTTCCTTTCTGTGAGGCCATTACAGCCAAGTGCTTAAAGTTCTGCCTCTAAAGGGATTACTTTTTATCTTACAGATGCCGGGACGTTTTGTTAGGAGGCTCCCAATAGCTATAATTGACTGTGAAATGGTTTTGGACAAACGAGGCAAGGAACTCATGGGGAGTGCTCACCTTGGGCTGGTTAGTGTCTCTTCATTATTCAGGAGAAACACCCCACTGCTTGATGACGAGGCTATTTTCTGGCCATGTCAAGGGCCAGCTGTAGAAGAAGACTGATTTTCTAACAGCAGCCTGAGCTCAGCGTGTGACACCTCTGCCTCTGGTCCTTTATCTTCCCCGTACCTTATCCTACTCTGCTTTTGAACTGTTCCTACTAGAAAAGTCCCTAATTGCAAGCTTTCTTCAAAGAACCATTGATAACTAGGACAGGAATGTCTTGGCCTTATCATGAATGTGTCAACAGAGGTATCCTGGAGAATACCTTGGAAATCCAGCTCTACCATCTTATCTTGGGTTCATAACCATTGTGATCCACAGTTTCATCAGATATAGGAATAATACCTAACTCAGAGAAATGATGTAAGGATTCAATGAGATAAGGTATATAATACATAATAGCAGGCCAAAAGTATAACACATATTAACTCATAGTTCCTTTATTTTCTAAAAAGTGATGATGACTTCCTAAGAACTGGGAAGGGAGCCACGCTTAGAGGACCCTCAGATATGTCGGACATGGGGTCCGCCACACACCCAATCACACACACCAGCTGAGGTGTTCAGGAAAGCAGCTCTAGGTTATTCTTTGTGCATGGCGGGGCAGGGGGCATGGTCATTGAACAAACTGTGTTGGCACGAAACTCATAAGTTAGTCTGGCCAAAGATCCATGAAGTTCTCTGCCCGACAGAAGAAGAATAATGAACAGCCCAAGCGTTTCCTAGCAATAAGCTCTTTCCCTCACTTGGTTTGAATGAATCTGTTTCTTGGAACCAAGGAACCTTTCGCATATATTCTGTAATAGATCTTAATGTCAGGGAATGGAGTTTGCTCTTCTCTCTGAGAGAAGTGGGTGTGCGTTTCAGACTGAGCCGTCACTACCTGCAGAGGTACATGAGCGAAAAGACGTGGAACCTCCTAGAACATCACCCATAGAAAAAAACACACACCAAGAAAGCAAGAATATGACTCACCTGGTACAGAGGCATTGGGCAGTGGACGTTTACCAGGTTTTTTTCTGACTCAGCATGTGAGCCTCCTTCCCAGTTCTTGGACACCCTGCCATACGCTGTGACTCTTGGTGGTGGACAGGGCATAGCCAGTTATGACAGAAAGATCAACTTTCTTCCTACTCCCTGGCATTGAAGGTGTGGGCACATGGCTTCAGCTCAGACAATTGAGAGCTCACAGAAGTCTTCTGAATCTCAAGTGACAGATACATTAAAAGATACCATTGCATTAGATGTGCAGGGGCCGCCGTATATAGCATGAGTGTTAGCTGAATTGAGTGCCACAGGGGAGGTTACAGAGGGGGCTGTGTTCAGTGGGTGTACAGCGGGTGGGTGGGTTGAAGATCATCAGGGTGTACAACTGCACAGTTTCCCATCAGGATTATTTCTGCTGCTGCCTTCTTCCCTTGGCTTTCTAGCTTTCTGTTGATTCTATAAGCTGCCAGCCTCCCTTTCCATAAATTCCTCCCATTATGCCTTAATTATTCAGAGTTGGCTTCTGTTGCTTACAACCAAGATCTCTGGCTGATAACTGTTACAAGGAAGATAAAGTCTGGATTGGTTATTACAGAAGATATTAAAGAGAGATGAGATTTTAGCTGGGGTTCATTCTTTTAAATTTTAGGTCCACTAAATGAAAATGACGGACTAGCTGATTAGTGAGGCTTAGTTCGAGATGCAGAAAAGATGAAGCCAAGAAATCTTCTGGAAAGTTTACCCCAATCCTACTGTAATGGATGCTGTGATATGCTACCAAGATTCCCCTCAGAACCAAGACATTCGTTTTCCCAGCTACCAAGAATGCTGAGTGCTGATGGACTGACCACAGCTACCTCTTCTTTGGGATTCACCTCAGCCTAAGGGAGCTTCCACACCCATGGCAAGGCCTCCGCCCCAGGGACAGGTCCCATCCAATGATTGGTCCTTGTCTTATTTGGGAACAACTCTAAAGGACTCTCCCAGCTTCAGAGCTCTCTGTGGGACCAGCTGAGTCCTCTGATGGCACTGCATCATAGTTCAGCTGCTCCCCTGCCCAATTTGGCTTCCTTCCCTCTCCACAGGTCTTGTTCCTCATACAAATCTCCATTTCAGTGAGTTTTCTAGGAAACCCAAAATAAGACACCTACCTATCGCATTGCAGAAAACAGCCACCCTCTTATTAGAGAGACAGAGCCATGACTCTTGTCCAGCCTTGTGACACCAGTGACATCATAACATTATGACACCCAGCCTCTCTTTCAGGCATGCACTCTGGCCGGCTTGCTCACCACACCCTGAGCCTAAATCTAACACCATAGCTTCTCAGTGTTCATCCATAGTCGAGGTAGAATGTTCTGGATAACAAAAGGCTAAGCCATCAAAGAGCTGAACTAATTGTGTTTCAGACCTTTGGAATGCAGTCCCAAGACCCATCCCATACTGGTCTGTGCTGGGAAGTCATAGGCATTTACATTGTAACCTTTTTTTTTTGTTGGTACCTAACGTTGTTTGTTATTGTTGTTACCAGCGGTATGCTGTTAAAAAAAAAAAAAAAAAAAAAAAGCCCTGATTCATACAATTTGCCAGTTTCTATGGTGTAAATATTCACAGCATGACTTGCTTCAAACCACAACATGATGTCACAGAAACTACCACTGTGATGTCATGGAACACAGAGTTAGGAAGAGATGCTAACAGTTGGCTGGGGTTAGCTGGCTCCAACGCTCCACTGTTATTTTCCTTGAACAGATGTTATGTCAGCGGTTCAAAGAGTCTCCTTGGGATGCCTTCCTTGGCAGAACATAAAACCCTGACTGCATTGTCTTTAGAAATAAGGAAAATGTAATATCTCAAACAGAAATAAATCTGGAAGCATCTCACTTCCAAGATTGGTTAATGTCCCTCCTCATTTTCATCTTTGGAACCTGGATTCTTTCATCTTTCTACGCTGCCATCTCTGGGTGCTGGCTTAGCTCCTATAACAACCATACCAGGCTGTCTGTGTTCTAGATGCTCAACACAGCCATGACACTATGCGATAAGCAGAAGAAAAAGAGCAGTTTCCTATTATGTATCTTTTTATCAAAAAGGAAATTAGTCCAGTGGTGATCATTTTGTAACGTGTAGAAATATCAAATCACTATGCTGTGCACCAGGCACTAACATAGTGTTGCAGGTCAATTATACTTCCAAAAAAAAACCCCAAACAAATAAACAAACAAACTCATAGAAGAAGAGATCACATTTGTGGTTACCAGAGGCAGGGGGTGGTGGGAGGGGGAACTGGAGGAATGTGGTCAGAAGGTACAAACTCCTGTTATAAGACGAATAAGTGCTAGGGATGTAATGTACAACACGATGAATATAATTAGCACGTCTGTGTGTTACGTATGAAAGTTGTAAACAGAGTAATCCTAAGAGTCCTCATCACAAGGAAAACATGTATTTTTTCTTTTGTTTTGTATCTATATGAGTTGATGGATATTCACTAAACATCGTGGGCATCCCCTCATGACAGACGGAAGTCAGACCATTATGCGGTACACCTTAAACGTATACAGTGCTGTACGTCAATTAAATCTCAATAAAAGTGGAAGAGGGAAAAAACAAAATTAGTCCGGATTCTAGCAGAGGTTTTAATACCTCTGCATATTTCACTCTGCTCAGAGAAACACGGACTGGCTCATGTACAGAGAAGATGGAATTTTCTTCCTTTACACGAGAAGGAAAACATTTTTCTCTCGCACAGTTATCCTCACCAATGTTCCCTGACGTTTTGGCGGTGCCCTAAATGTGCCTCATTCTCACCCAGGGAGACTGGTGGGAGGGGAGTAAGGTCTGGCACTTGTTTTGTTTCTATCACTGACCAGCCATGGGACTTCTCTCTCACTTATAAAATGAAAAGATTAGATCAGCTAAAGTACAGAATTTTTTTTTTCTTTTTGCGGTACGCGGGCCTCTCACTGTTGTGGCCTCTCCCGTTGCGGAGCACAGGCTCCGGACGCGCAGGCTCAGCGGCCATGGCTCACGGGCCCAGCCGCTCCACGGCATGTGGGATCTTCCTGGACCGGGGCACGAACCCGTGTCCCCTGCATCGGCAGGCGGACTCCCAACCACTGCGCCACCAGGGAAGCCCAAGGTACAGAATTTTATGACTTTATATGTCTGTGATCAAACCCCTCCTAGGATCTTATGAAGGCAAACCCAGATAGTGAAACATGCAGTAAAGGATGCACTGCACCAAGCCCACTGTCAGAAATGTGCCAAATCTTACTTTCCTTTCTCTTCCTTTCCCGCACTAACACTCTCCCAGTTCTGGGAAGCTTCTGGGGGGAAGAAAAACGTAGGAGACTATATCAAAACATAAAATAAAGCTTTTCTGAAAGCGTTCTTCAGCCATAATTAAGGAGAAAACTCTGCTTTAGGAAGCAATGTGAAAGTTGGTGGAAGAAGCCCCAGGTCACCATTGCCATTCTCCTCTCCCCTGCCTTTGTTTATCTGCTGGTCATAATTGTTAATAAAGAAGCTCCAGAGCAGTCACTTGCTTACTTTGCTGCTAATGATAGAAATAAATGGCTCCAATTTGATGTGGCAGGATTGCAGAATGCCACCAGGCAAGTCTCCCATTCTTGGCACTTCCAGGCTCCCGCAAAGCTCTGTGAGCAATCTGTCTTGTCAGCAAGTCCTATCTTGTCCCATCATTCAGGGTGGCCTGGCTGCTCATCCATCCCCAACTCCCAGGTGGGCCTCCCCCCTGGCTGACAACTAAATGTTAGAAGTCACTTCTGAAGACAAGGGCTTCTGAGGTTGAGGCAGCATGACAGCATGGAGAGAATCGGGCACTGACACCCAATGGCCTTGGACTTAGGAAACAACAGCCAAGCATTTATACAAATTATCTTCAATACTCTCAACCTCCCTAAGAAGTTACGTGGTACCCATTTGTAGGTGTGGCAGCTCCGTGAAGTTCAGTGTTTGTCCAAGGTCACCCCGCTGACCCAGGATTTGATTCAGAGCTGCCTCCCAGTAAAGCCTCCATTTAATACTGGAATAGAATCTGGAGGGAAGAGAGGCTACAGAGAGACTAGAAAGTCATGAGATGAGAATCAACTGGTGCAGGGAACTATATTCAATATCTTGTAATAACCGATAATGGAAAAGAATCTGGAAAAGCATGTGTGTGTGTGTATACAGATGACTGAGTTGCTATGCTGTACACCTGAAACTAACACAACACTGTAAAGCAATTATATTTCAATTTTAAAAATAGAGTCAATTGGTGGACCACAGGAGCACATGGGCTAACTCAGGGAGAGGACCCACAGAGAAGAGCAGGGGCCCAACGTGTAAAGGTGGGGATTTATCAGTCATGGGGAGAAGGATCCAAAAAACACAGAAGAAGCAGAAGAGAGTTGAAAAGGGCAAGGAGAGGAGAGTTATGGTCATCCTTGTTTTGATTTTTCAAATGGGACTTTTTTTAAAATGACTTAACTGATTTGTCCCCCATCCATCAAGCAGTTTCAGCTCAGTGCTTATTTCATCAACTCACAACCTGAGATGCCCCCCAGGGCCCAGGCAGATGAGCAGTTCCAAATGATGCGGCTGGCAAGGGGCG
Organism: Monodon monoceros; assembly: GCF_005190385.1. Lineage (NCBI taxonomy): Eukaryota > Metazoa > Chordata > Mammalia > Artiodactyla > Monodontidae > Monodon > Monodon monoceros. Next base: position 97,127,105 of record NW_021703772.1, read on the forward strand.
CTAGGGAGAGGGGAAGACTACAGAAAACCCGTATCAGTCAAAAAGGGGCAGCCGGCACTCAGGTTCAGCTGACTGTGGCCAATATTTTTGCCAGAAGGAGCTGGAATTCCTAGTTTTTCATGCTCTGCCAACAAGACAGTTCCACAGCTTGGAAACAGCCTATAGGCTGTTTGCCATCTCTGCCCTAATGGGTGTAAGCCTTTCTACCTTCAAGAAATAGAAGTACCAGCCCCAAGATTTCCCAGGTTCTGAGGAGTCCTAGAGCCCAAGGCTAAATGCTTGTTTTTCACGTACAGTTTTTAAATTAGGAGGAAAAATGCACGTGTCATTTCTGCGACATGATCTGATTAGGCAAAACAGAATTTTGTGGTGGAAGTAGTTTGTGTTAAGTCACGACGGTACCAGAGGAAAATGGCACTAATGAGGAGTGCTTGTTAGCATCAAGGTCAAAGGTAACATTCCAGCCACAGGTTGACGCCAAAGGCATCGAAGGACTTTGTGAACAAGGACTTTGATAGAGAGGATAAAACATGGGTAACCATCAACGAGAAGGACAGTCCAGGCAGCAAGAGCCTTTCATTTTCCCTCGTAAACTTTCTCCCTTCCTGGGTACGTGTTGGGATTTAATAACAACTTACCGCTTTTTGTACTCTCCGAAATGTGTTTTTAAAGAAGAAGAAGAGAAAAGAACGACTCATTTCGAGACAGTCACCACTTAATAAACCCTGGGAGGGCTATCAGAGGAAACTTGCATTTGGTGTCTGGTATCAGTCAGTGGGTGCAAGTAAAACAAATTTCAGGCAAATCTTCTGGATTCCTCTGTGTGTGTATGTACATGTGTTCCTGCGCTTATAGCACGTTTATCAAAGCCACACTTACAACGTTCCTTTGGGGAAGGTAGATCCACTGCACGGCATTAGCTACATCATTGCTTTGCAAAGACTAATAGCTCCATTTCCTGTACTGGAATGGATAATCTATGCCACGTTCTTCCTGGTTCACTCCTTCTACCTATCTGCCTCCATAGTTAGGATCGCTGGGCCATCTGAGCCCCACCTGTACTCTCAGTCTTCTAATTCCATACTCTAGGGCTTGACGTCAAGTCACCCTTGTTGCTAATCTAACCCTCAACCCTTATCTTTGCCTCGAAATCTTGAGTCCTGCCCCGTAACCTTCCCAGCACTCTGTCTCTCTGGATTTGGAACCCTGTCTCACTTTTGGAAGCAGCCCCCTCACCCTACCCACCAATCACCGAACTGGAATCCATTCTATGAACAAGACTGATGACAGACTTCTCTGACCTCCCTTGGCATCCTGAAGCAGTCGCCTACTGCCTGGTGGGATGCCTGCTTGTCTTGTGGCACAGCCTCTACATAGCTCCAAGTCCTTATTACATGAAATGCATCATTGTTACTGCTTGTCTGCAGGACCGTTTTGCGTCCCAGCCTTACACTAGCCCTTGCAGCTGAGTTTCTCTTCCTGGTTCCCACCAACCTTAATGATTAGTTCATGTTCTGTGTCTGCCCCTTCCTGGCTGTTATGGCCCAATGCAGTTAACCAGACCATAAGTGGTTCTGATTCAAGATAGTACCGTGGGGAACTGATACCATGAAGAACATTTCATAGGCTAAGTTAGATCTGCTTGCCTCCTCCTATTTATCAGTTGTATGTTTAACATTGGAATGTTTGATATAGAATAAAAAACTTCCTGTAAAACAGAGGAAATAATAATTATTATAATGATACTTTAGAGAATATTATATTGATTTTTGACTAATACATTTTGCAAGACTCACAAAGGAAAGAAGAGGTGCCATAGAAGCTGACAATGATAATGATGGCATCTCTCCTGAAGATACTCTTGATTTTTTCAAAACCATTTTCATTTAATTCATTCTACAAATTCCAAATGCCTACTAAAATCCAGATGCTCTATCAGGCACCAGACTAGGCATGGAGTAAACAAAGAACAATGGGACATTAAGACACAGTCTTTCTCATTAAGAAGTTTACAGTCAGCCAGCATTCATTACGGTGATTTTCTAACATTTTTTCAGCAACAAAATCAAATAATAATCTTACTTGGCATCTGTATCAGTCAGGATAGTCCTGGTTATGCCGCGGTAACAAATGAGCCTGACATTCCAGTGGCTTATAACAACAAAGGTTTGTTTCTCATTCATGCTTCATGCCCATCATGGATCAGCTAAGGCTCTGCTTCACATCCTCTTCATTTCAGGACCCAGGGTAATGTATCAGCCTCTATCTGGAACTCTGCTTGTCTTATAGCAAAGGAAAAAGAGATGAGAATATAAAACCCATACCCCGGCTCTTAAAGCTTCTACCCAGAAATAACATGTCTTTGCTACTCTTATTTCATTGGTCAAAAGAAATCTCATGACCAAGTCCAGCATCCTCAAAGCCCAGAAATATAATCTTCTCCAGGAAAGAGCAGCAAATATTTTTGAAGAATAATAGCACACCTCAGTATAGAAAGTAAATAAATGGATGGAAGTAGCATCCCTCTTCCTGAGGAATCTTTATAGAATCTTCAGCCTGTATGAAATTCAGTTGAAAAACCATCTAATCATTATCTCATCTGAAATTCATAAAAGCCTATGAAGTAAGCTGAGAAATTGTAATTGTCCCATCTGAAAGGTAAGGAAACTCTCTGAGGCCCAGGAACTTTACATAACCTCCCAGAAGACAGACCAGGATAGAGTACTGGTGCCTCCTGCTTTACTAACCTCCCTGTGAGGCCTTGCTGGAGCCCCAGGCCCCGTATACATGAAGCCCTTTGTCATAATATCCATGGAATTCCTAAAAGCCAAGAAAGCTGTCTCTTTCTTAACCACTCACTTCTCTAGGAGTGAGGAGAACAAGAGAGGAGGGAGGCCCCCTTAGATTCTGAAGCCAGAAGGCCAGCATTTATAAGGTGAGTGAGGCCCTTGTTGACCAGTACCACCAATATGTATGAACTGTTACCCACCTGGAAGAAAGAGCTTGGACTTGGAAACTAAGGATCAGGCTTGACTTCCAGTCCTGTCACTCATTTTTCCATACAACCTCAGGCGAACCTCTAAGCCCATCAGAGCCTTGGTTCCTTGTCTCTAAATAGGAGATAAGTACAACCTGCCCTAGCTACTTCACAGGGTGGTAGTTTAGGCCAAACACATTGTGAATAAGAAACTGCTTGGTTAAATGTAAACTTGGCCTCTCTTCACTGTCATAACTGAGCGCTGCCTCAACACACGCTAGGATGATCAAGTCATCCGGTTTGACTGGGGCTTTCTCAGTTGTAGCAGTGACAGTCCCGCATCCCAGGAACCTCCACAGTCCCAGACAAAACGGGACAGTTGGTTTGTGCATCACATATTCTGACCAGAAGGGTGGGGAGGTCCCTGCTAGCCATAACACTGTTTCTAAAATTTCTAACTGGTGCACAATTCAGTGGGTTTTAGTACATTCACAAGGTTGTGCGACTATCACAACTATCCAGCTCCAGAACAATTCCGTCACCCTAAAGAGAACTCCTTAGGAGTCAGTCCCTATTCTCCCCTCCCCTCAGCTCCTGTCACCCACAAATCCACTTTCTATCTCTACGGATTTGCCAATTCTGGACATTTCATGTAAATGGCATCAAAAAATATGTGGTCTTTTGGGTCTGGTTTCCTGCATTTAGCATAATGGTTTCAGGTTCATCATGGTGTAGCATGCATCAGTACTTCATTCATTTTTGTGGATGAATAATATTCCACTGTGTGGATATACCACATTTGGTTTATCAATTCATCTGTTGATGGACCTTTAGGTTTCTTCTACGTTTTAACTACTATGAACAGTGCTGCTATAAACATTTAACATATAAATTTTCATGTGACCATATGTTTCCATTTCTCTTAGGTGCTCATTAGGAGTAAAACTGCTAAAAAAAAAAAAACCCCAAAAAAACGAAAACAACTGCTGAGTCATACGGTATCTCTATGTTTAACTTTTTGAGGAACCACCAAACTTTTCCAAGGGAGCTGCAACATGTTACATCCCACTAATAGTGTATGACGGTTCCAATTTCTCCACATCTCCATTTGTTATCATATGTCTTTTTTATTACAGTCATCCTAGGGAGTGGAAAATGGTAACTCACTGTGGTTTTGATATGCATTTCCCTGATGGTGAGCATTTTTCATGTTCTTATTTGGTCATAACATTTGAATTCCAAAAAAAAGGGATAATCTCGCCGTCCTGAATCTCCTTTTTGAGAACATAGGAGCTCTGGCAAGTTACCAACTCCTGGACACAAGAGAAGAGCCTCTGTCTGGTCCTGCCCAGGACAAAGGTCCAGATGCCTGTCCACAGCTACAGAATAAAGTCCAAATTCTTTCATGGCATCCAAAGCCCTTCACTATCGATCTCTGATTTACTTTTACATCCTCAACCTCTTTTTTCCCTACGTGAACACTCCACTCCAACAGAGCAATTGTTGTCCAAATAGACAATCTATTTACTGTCCCCGGGAACACATCACTCATGTTTCCTCCTTTGAACCAGTAGCCAGTGGGAATCTCAGTTCACAAACTCACAAGTGTGAGAAATGTTACAACTTTCTCCTTTTCTATCAACCAACGAGTTCTATCCTTAACTACCTTCCTGCAAGACTGGTGAGAGGGACTTCCCTGGTGGCGCAGTGGTTAAGAATATGCCTGCCAAAGCAGGGGACACAGGTTCGAGCCCTGGTCTGGGAAGATCCCACATGCTGCAGAGCAACTAATCCTGTGCACCACAACTACTGAGCCTGCGCTCTAGAGCCCGCGAGCCACAACTACTGAAGCCTGCGTGCTCTACAGCCCATGCTCCGCAACAAGAGAAGTCACTGCAATGAGAAGCCCGCGCACCACCGTGAAGAGTAGCCCCCACTTGCCACAACTAGAGAAACCCCGCGCGCAGCAATGAAGAGCTAACGCAGCCAAAAAATAATTTTTTTTTAATTAAAAGAAAAAAGACTGGTGAGAAATTCTGCCTCTGTCATTCTGAGGACTCTACCCAATGCTAGAAAGATGTCAAGGTTTCAGGGACTTACACACTGTCAAAACGTGGAAAGGGAGGGTGGGGAATGGGATATGATGATGAAGATTACCATGGAGATGGAGACTGTCCTGGTTCCCATGGACCCTCCAGTTCTGGTGGTTCTTCTAGGCTCGCCAGGAGCACTGCAGCCTTCACCCATGCTGCAAGCCCTATGCCTAGAACCTGCCCTTCCTCTAAGAACCCCCCCCCCCCCAACACATACACACACAGGGTTCTGCTGTAGAATGACTCTCATGGAACCTACAGACTCTCTCCTTCTCCTTGGAGAACTTCTGTCCACTCATATTCCTCCCCCATTTTTGAGAAACCCCATGGGGATGTCTCACATATGGGTCTGCACTGTCCTTGGAGCCACTCCTGGCATCTCCATTTCCTCCTCACCCGCCGCTGGCCTCCTAGGGCTCCATGCTTCCCAGCTGCCTTTCTGGGATAAACTGGCCTGACACACTACATAAGCAACTGCTGGGTGCCTTCTGCTCACATTTCCTGCTGGTGCTGGAGGTCCCTGGCCACTTCTTCATGTCCCAGTCACCTCTAGTCAGTGACCTCCACCCAAGACACAAGTCCACAGCTCATGGCACCTGTGCTTACCACAGCTTGCAGAGACTACAGTGCTACGACTTTCTGTTCCCTTTTATTTGACTTCCGCTTTCTAGGATTCAGCAAGAATCTAAGAGAGGGAAGTCAGAGAACAATCTGAGAGGCAGGTACCATGCTCTACTCGAAATTCTTCCTCCCGGATATCATATGATCCCGTGGTTCCTCTCCTAGGTATATACCAAGAGAAATAAAAACATACGTCCACACAAAAATTTGTACCTTAAGGTTTATAGCAGCTTATTCATAAAGCCAAAAAAGTAGAAAGAACCCAAGTGATGAGCCAATCAACGGATGAATGGATAAACTGTGGTATATTCAAACAATGGATTATTATTCAGCTGTGAAAAGCAGTGAAATGGGGATATATACTACAACGTGGATGAATCTTGAAAACATTATGATAAATGAAAGCTACTAGACACAAAAGGTCACATAGTGCCTGATTGCATTTATATGAAATGTCCAGAATAGGTAAATTCATAGAGACTGAAAGTAGATTGTGTTTGCTAGTGCTGTGGAACAGGACAGATTGTAGGGTGGTGGCTAAAGGGTACACGCTTTCTTTTGGGGGTGATGAAAACTTTCTAAATTTCATTGTGGTGATGGTTATGCAACTCTGTGAATAAAACAAAAACCATTGAATTGTAACTTTAAAGCATTCTTTTAAAAAATTTATTTATTTTTGGCTGCGCTGGGTCTGTGCTGTTGCGCGTGGGCTTTCTCTAGTTGCAGCAAGTGGTGGCCGCTCTTCGTTGCGGAGCACGGGCTCTAGGCGCGCGGGCTTCAGTAGTTGTGGCACGTGGGCTCAGTAGTCGTAGCTCGCAGGCTCTGGAGCACAGTCTCAGTACTTGTGGCACGCAGGCTTAGTTGCTCCGTGGCATGTGGGATCTTCCCAGACCAGGGCTCAGACCCATGTCCCCTGCATCGGCAGGCGGATTCTTAACCACTGCGTTACCAGGGAAGTCCCACATTGAATTGTAACTTTAAATGAGTGAACGGTAAATTATGTCTCAATAAAGCTGTTATCCAAAAAAAAATAAAAATCTACCTTTCCTTCCTCCTTAACCCATTATCCTTAGTCCTCTCTCTCCCTTCGGAAAGGTCTTTCCCATAAGGCCCTTCCATCTTTTGTGTAAATGAAATCCCACTGGACTTTCCAAACATACCCACACATTTCTAAATTTGCAACAGGTATACCACTTAGGCTGACCTCTAGGATGCCAGCCCCAAGTGTTCGTTGATAGGGATGCTCCTAGCTACCAAAGAGTGTTTGAACTCTTTCCAGAGTTTGAGAAGAAATTAGCGTCTAAGAGTCTTGAATTCTGCATCATCTTTCTCTCTGAAGTTGCTGATAAGTAAGAATATTTTCTGAGGACCCCCTTCCCCAAGCACCCCCAGCCTCAACCCATTTCTTCATCTGTGTCTCACTCTGGACTGAAGTGTGACCACAGATGTGTCCTGTGTACACCTTGCCACACACCCCTGTGTGAGGACACCAAGAGTTGGTTCTATGCTGTAGCCACCTAGGTTCAATTCTTTATTACGATACTTCGTATCTTTGTGAATACTTCATATCACAACACTGGATGTGACTCAGTGGCTAATGGGGAAAGTTTAATATTATTATTACATGGGAAATATGGCTGTGCCACCCAGTAGGGAGTCCACTGTCCAGTCATGGTGGAAAAGTTGGAAGATGAAGGAAGAGTGTAAAAGATGCCCCTGTGATGACCGTCGTGAAGAAAGCTGGTCTTGCAAAAGGAGGTGAAGGAGGTGGCAAGTGGAGTTAACACAAAGGCCAAGTACTCAGGCCAGAGCACATGCGAGGTGCTGTGTGGCAAGCCAATCCCATGAATGACAGGAGCATTCAGCCAGCCTTCCAACAAGGAAATTTAGAAGGGAGCAAGATGGGGTGAATCAAAGCCTTTTGTGGAGTCAGTTGATGTGGTGGTCATGAAAGTCTGTACAACGAGCAGCTACTCAGGCCACGAAGAGCAACAAGGCTACTCCGCCTCCAGCCTTCTCAGCACCACTCTCCCCCCCTTGGTGGCATTAAGTCAAAACTGCAGCAAACAGAGGCAGCCAAATGGGCTAGAGCCGCCTGCAGACCTGGGCTGAAGCAGCTCCCCCATCTTCTCCCAGGAAGAACCATCCTCCGTTCTCTGAAAGGTTCAGGGTGAGAGGGGGAGCAAGGAAGAAGCCTAGAGTGTTGAATAATGAAATCCCTAAACAGAAAGGGGAATTCATCTTTATTAAGGAAGATTCCAAGCCAGGGGTTTAGGGAGCTATGAATAATCATGAAATAATGATTTCAGAGATACACGATGGGCACAGAGGAACCTGAAAACCAAGGGAGAGAACAGCGACCCACGGGAATCGGAAGCTTAAAACCACTTGTGTGGTTTGGAGCACATCTTCCAGGAGGTCAGGATCAGGCCAGGGGTCGGAATCAGGTAGGGGAGCCAAAGGCAGGACATACTGGAAGGAAAATGGGCAGGGCTGTTAAGTGTTGCTCCAGAGCCGTGCATGGGTCTCCCCTGGTGGATTTAGGGAGCCAAAAGCCGCTCTGGAGATGCTGGAACATCTGTTGCTCTCACTTCTCCCCCACTGCTGCCGGAGGCTACACCAATGGCTGTGAGAAGCAAATCAGGCCCACTTCCCATGTAGGTTTGTAGTCCGACCCTTAGCGCATTAATAACACATCACAACAGCCTCCCATGACAGCAGAGGTCCCGACCCCAAAGCTCTGGGTCCCAGGTTCTCAGAGCCAGGTTAAAGAGGCGACCTCACTTGCCCTCCACTTAACTTGATGTGACCAGGCCCCTGTGGCATCTCTCCAGGTCAGAATCGAATTTCAGCAGGGCACATTCATCACTTAACGCCCTTTCTGTGCCTTACTGATGAGGGAATTGTAAGAATAGGACAGAGGGCATCCGTGGGCTTCTGAGAGGGAACATATCTGAGTTTTAGAGCTTATGGGGCTGCAGACACATATTTACAAAAGTATTGGCAGTCTGATACTGGACCAGCCAAGATAAATTGAATAAGCTAGACTCAGGAAGAAAGAACTAGGTAGTTGGATAAATGGCAGAGAAACAGGGCAGAAGAGGTTTGCAAAATTAAAGAGAGAGGACAGAGCCAGACAAGGGGAAGCACTGCTGTGAAAAGCTAGTGTAAGGAAAACCCGGGGTCAGGCCCCTGCCTTTCCCTGTAGCTTTTAGATGCTTCCGGCTTGCATGGCAACCAAGGGCAGCTCAGCCAGCCGCCCCCTGTGATGAACAAAGTAACTGAAGGCACGGCTTATTGCAGACCATGACTTATAACAAGCGACCGGAAGCCCTGAGCCCAGATCTGTTGGGATGTGAGAGCTTAGACATCTGTGGGCAGGGCCACACCAGCCCACACAGGCAGAGCAGGCTCTCAAGTCTGATAGGCCGCCCAGGAGGTGAAGCTTCTGTGGTCTTCCCACTTCCCTTCTTCTCACACACGATGACCTTTACTGAAAATTCTTCCCACGACCTAATGTTTAACTTCCAATTTCTTCATGAGTCCACTTTCTATTACCCATCACAAAGTAGCTGAAGAGCAATGACAAAGACTCACCTTTTTTTTTTTTTTTTCATAAAGTTCCTTTATTCCCCTTTGGGGTCAATCACACCCTTAACCCCCATCCCCAGGCAACCACCGATTTTGTTTTCTAACCCAGTAGTTTTGCCTCTTCTAGAATATAATATAAATAGAATCCTACAGTATTTAGTCTTCTGTCTGTGACGTCATTCACTTAGCATCATGCTTGTGAGGTTCATCCATATTGTCTCATGACAAAACTCTTCTTGAACAAACTTACTTAGGCTCCGCTGAGCCCTCTTCTCCGCTAGGCCTCCACCCTGGCTCTGTGTCTTGCCTTGGAGAGTCTAGTTTTAGCAAGAATCTTGCTAAGTCATCTCCCAACACTTGATGTCTGATCAACTTCTTCATCTCCACTCTTTTTTGTTTTTGCATTACGCGGGCCTGTCACTGCTGTGGCCTCTCCCGTTGCGGAGCACAGGCTCCGGATGCGCAGGCTCAGCGGCCATGGCTCACGGACCCAGCTACTCCGCGGCATGTGGGATCGTCCCGGACCGGGGCACGAACCCGTGTCCCCTGCATCGGCAGGCGGACTCCCAACCACTGCGCCACCAGGGAAGCCCTTCATCTCCACTCTTGATGCCTGTGTTCTTGGCCTTGTTCAGCAAGAATCCCGTTAAGTCAATTTAGCAAGAAAGTCCCCTACCCTTGATGTCCCCACTTAGTAATCTTCCATTCACTGATGCTCTCAGGATTCTGCTCGCTGGCTACAAATCCCTGGCTCTCTTTGCTGTGTTCAGAGTTGAGCCCCATCTTTCTCCCCTATTGCAACAGAGCTGACTCGTAATGAATAAAGTCTTTTTCACCATTTTAGTAAGTGTCCAGTGAATAATTTTTTTTTTTTTTACAGCAGCTTTCACCATATTCTTTTCTACAAGTGCTCCTTTTTCCAGAAGGCTGGTGGGCGGCCCTGTAGCTTCTCATCTCTGATTTGAATAGTCTAATGACCACCATGCTGCACACAGACCTTCTACCCCACCCTCCTGGCAAAGTTGGCCTCTTCTGCCTGAGTATCTGATGGTTTGGCTGATTAATGTGAATGGTACTAAATATCCTGAGTGTTTCATTTGGAAGTTAAGTGGAAAAGTCCATTGTGCATTATGTATCTGAAATTACTTTCTTTGGAATTGCCTTGGCATGGAATTATCAAGCCTTTCTGTAATTAATTTGGTACAAAAGTTTATTGCGAGGAGCTCCTGGGATAATGCCGCTGCTCTGATAAGAGAGTCCAGCTGCTGCCATTCAAGTGTTTGAAAGCCTGGCTTTTACAGTCGGGAGGACTCCCTCCAGCCCTTCCATTACCTGGCAGCTCACAAATGGGCTCCACTGCAGACAGAAGTCAAGAGGACAGCCCGAGACAGCTCCCTGGGTGTGTTCATCCACTGTAGGTGAGACCATTATGCAGAGAAGTTGAATATGAATGGTGGTGGGCTTGGCAGCCTACTAAAGGAGTCAGGAATTTCAGGAAGGTCAATGGACAAATCACGTGAGAGAGATTCTAAGGGGAAAGTTTTGCTCTTAAGGGGAAAAAAAATCCATGGGACCTGAAAATTCATTTTCTTTTTTTTTTTTTTTCTGGTGCTATGCGGGCCTCTAACTGTTGTGGCCTCTCCCATTGCAGCAGACGCGCAGGCTCAGCGGCCATGGCTCACGGCCCTAGCCGCGGCATGTGGGATCTTCCCGGACCGGGGCACGAACCCATGTCCCCTGCATCGGCAGGCGGACTCTCAACCACTGCGCCACCAGGGAAGTCCCATTTTCTTTTTAAAAGTGAAATTTTTTCACCTCTTAGCAGGGAGGAGGTTAATCACTCCGAAACTTATCCCCATTTCCTGGACTCTGCCAGCCCTTCCCAGAGCCCAGAGATGCAGAGCCCAGCCACCGTGGTGGGGCGTTGCATGAGGGTCTACACCACAACTTTACCCTATAGTCCAATTCTCTCTAAAGATACTTTGCAATTTTCAAGATTTTCCTCAAAACATGATTTTTGCCATATAGAAAAATTTCAAAATACCTCTAAGGTATATTTTGAAGGTAAAATATCCAAGGAGGATATTTTAGCATACACTTTGCTTTTGTAAGGAACAGAAAATTTTCCCCCTACCCTCTTAAGTTCTGTTCCTAGGGGCCTGTGAATTAAACTGACACCAGACAAAGAAATTCAGACACCAGAACACCAGACACCAGAAAAGGCATATAAATTTATTAATTTTGAATTTTACATGCACAGGGGCATCACAGAAGGAAGTGAATACCCAAATGAGCAATGAGATTTGAGTTTATATACTGATGGGGTTCAGGCATGCTACCCCAAAATACGGCACCTTGGCATATTGAATATTTTAAGCTGAAGGACTTTGAGAAAAGGTATGTGTGGGAGGACTTTCTGACCTTCCCCTAAAGCAGGTCATAAAAGCTGTAAGGTGAGAGGTGTCCTCCCCATACAGAGACAGTGTACATCCTCATCTCTAAGACCCAGGACAGGAATCTGAACCAACATGGTCTGCCATTTCCCCCAGTTTACTACACTTAGCTCATACCCTTTATGGTCCTATCACATTTTCCACAACTTTCTACTCTTCAACAAATCCAGAAATGCTCGAGTTTAACCACTCCCTCCAGTCCCATTTCCTTATGAAGTGTCCCACGTCATGTAAAACTTATATTAAATAACTTTGGAGGCTTCTCCCTTGTCAATCTGTTTTTGTTACAGGGGCTCCGGCTGAGAATTTAGGAAGGTAGAGGAAAAAGATATTTTCCTCCCCTACAAAGTCATCTAAAAAGGAAATGGGAGGGACAGAGGGGTACTTCTGGGAGAATAAATGACTTCTAAGAAGGGGTAAGGAGAAAGGGCACTTATGGAAACACAAATGGCTGTTTCTGTGGGGTTTTTTTGAAAGATAAATGGGCCCTTAGGAGAATAGGTGGGAGATTTGATAGTGTTGTGACAGTATTTGTCCCAGTGTGGTGGCCAGTTCTAAGAAGAGATTAGACTTGCTTCCTGGGGGGGAATTTATGACAATTGAGTTCTTTTGGGAAGTTCTGCTTTTAGGCAGATAAGGGATTTTAGGAACTCAAACGCCTTCAGCTCAAAATAATTCTTTTGAGAAATACTTTGGGGGTGGCATGTTCCAATCCTTTTCACCTTAAAAAGATTTTTCTTCCTCTTTTTACAGAATTAATATTGGCTCCATTTTGTATATTACTTCAATTTCTTTTAACATCATATTACTAAAGAGTCTTCAAATGAACTTTGACTCTTATTCTCAGAGTTGAATTTTCTGGAAAGGGAGGACTTTGGGAGGTTAGATCTGTGAGAAACTTTATAAACATCTAGCTCAGAGGTTTTCCAAGGTTCTGGATGGGACCACTGTCTCCCAGTGAAGCTGATGTGGACCCCATTATGCAAAGCAGATGAACCCCTCTGGGCCCTCACCACCCTCCCTTCCCCCTTCCATCTCTACCAGAGATAGGCTGGCACAAGAAAATAGTTGGCAAACCATGGAACTAGCCCAGGGATTGGCCTGTAAAGAGTAGATAGTAAATATTTTAGGTTTTGCAAGACAAAAGGCAAAATTGAGGATATTGTGTAGGTACTTATATAACCATTTAAAATGCAACCATTTACAAACGTAAAAAGCATTTTTAACTCATGGGTCATACAAAAACAGATAGAACAGGGCTTCGCTGGTGGCGCAGTGGTTGAGAATCCGCCTGTCAATGCAGGGGACACTGGTTTGAGCCCTGGTCCAGGAAGATCCCACATGCCGTGGAGCAACTAAGTCTGTGCGCCACAGCTACTGAGCCTGCGCTCTAGAGCCCATGAGCCACAACTACTGAAGCCCGTGTGCCACAACTACTGAAGTCCGTTCGCCTGGAGCCTGTGCTCTGCAACAAGATAAGCCACTGCAATGAGAAGCCCGCACACCACAACAAAGAGTAGCCCCCGCTCGCCACAACTAGAGAAAGCCCGCGTGCAGCAACGAAGACCCAGTGCAGCCAAAAATAAAGAAATAAAATAAATAAATTAAAAAAAAACACAATAGAACAAAAAGACAAACACCGTATTGTTCCACTTGATACGAGCACCAAGAGTAGTTAAAATCACTGAGACGGAAAGTAGAATGGTGGGTGCCAGGGACTGGGGGAGGGAGGGGATTGAGCATTATTGTTTAATGGGGAACAGATTTTCAGATTTACAAGATGAAAAGAGTTCTGGAGATGGATGGTGGTGACGGTTGTACAGCACTGTGAATGTACTTCATACCACTGAACTGTGCACTTAAAAATGGTTCATATACACACTACTATATATATATATATAGATAACCAACAAGGACCTACTGTACAGCACAGGGAACTCTACTCAATTTTTGTAATAACCTATAAGGGAAAAGAATCTGAAAAAGAATATATATATATATATATATATATATACACACACATACATACACTGAATCACTGTGCTGCCCATCTGAAACTAACGTGACATTGTAAATCAACCATACTTCAAATTTTAAAAATCTAAAAACAAACAAACAAAAAAGAAAAAAAAAAAGTTCAGATGGTAAGTTCTACGTTATGTGCATTTTACCACCACTTTCAAAAGAGGAGGGACTCAAGGGGAAGCCAGTAGTGACACAGCCACTGCAGCCACTCTGCAACCAGGAGGGGCCCAGCCCGGGCACAGTGAAAGGCCCAGATAGCAAAGTGGTAGGCGGACAGACCCTGGTCCTGGAAGACTGCAGCAAGCTGCCGGCTGAAGCAGCCTGGCCTTTCTACCTTCAGCCTTTCTATTGTTTAAACTTGTTGAGTAAGATTTTTCTTGTTATTTGTAAGTGAAAGGGTCCCGCCTGACACAGCACTCAGTACATGTGACTTCGATGTGAACTACTCTCCTGCCCTCTTCCCACAGGCTTTTTCATTCCTGACTGTTTACCTGAACTTTGGACACCTACCTCCCAAATCTGTGTGTGCTCTGATCTCATCTGAAGGCTCGGCCTTTGACCTGCTGCCTTTTACCTGGAGAGCAGAGTGGTAGCTTTGTTTCCTCTCTCCCTTCTGGAAACCTTACTCCCACTTCCTTGCTAAAGAGTCCCTTCCACCCAGGGTCTCTCTGACACAGTTGTGAGCACAGGATTCACCCTTCCTCGACCTTGGACTGAAACTGTCAGAGAAGAGGCTCTCATCTCCTGGGGCTCCTAGGGGGTGCACGTCACATAAGCCAGGAGCTGCGGACGGCCCCTGGCCCATTCAGCTCTGCCAATCCAATGGTCACGTGCCAGACACAGCCAGCTCCTTTCACCCTGGACCGACTCACCACAATGCTTAACAGTGGTGGACGCACGCAAATGGACTCCTCTACGAGACAGAAACAGACTCACTGACATAGAGAACAGACCTATGATTGGCAAGGGGGAGGGGGTTGGGGGAGGGGTGGAGTGAGAGGTTGGGATTAGCAGATGTAAGCTAATACATATGGAATGGATAAACAACAAGGTCCTACTGTATAACACAGGGAACTATATTCAGTATCCTATGATAAACCACAATGGAAAAGATTATAAAAGAAGAATGTATACATATGTAGTATAACTGAATCGCTTTGCTATACAGCAGAAATTCACACAGACATTGTAAATCAACTATACTTCAATTTTTAAAAAAATTGTTAAACACACACACACACACACACACACACACACACACACACACACACACACAATGGCGTCTGCAAGCTCCACCAGCCCAGAACCTTAACTGAGGGCTCCTAAGAGCCATCCTAGGAGCCCGCACCCCACTGGGGCTGTGGCCTCTCTCATCTCCATCCTGTACGAGGCTACTTGTTCCCACTGGCCCTTCTACTGAATTCCCTCCATCCCAGTGTGCCCCCACTAGTGCTCTCTGGGGATGGAAGTCTAGCACCAGACCTCAGGTAGCTTGGCAGAGTTCTGATGCTTTTGTCTGGTTGCTGTCCATCATTTTTCCCCAGAGATGAACTTTAAACCTAGTATCTATTCTCCAGTAGGTTCTACAGAATGACAAGGAAGACAGACAAAAGCTGGGGCCGTCTCACTCTGCCCGGCCCATCCTGCTTCTCGTTCCCTGTTCCCAATCCTGGCTGCGGTACTTGAGATGGCCACACTCGCACAGCTCCCAGGCCTCCCACCCTAAGATTTCCCATCTGTCTCAAGGATATGGCCTTTCAGCACAAATGAATGGAACAAGGATTAATTCTGATTTGAAGCTATGAGTTCAACATAAAAGTTCCCTAAGGAATTACCAGCCTCTAGCCAAGAATACCCGCCAGCTCAGGAAGAAATGTCACACTTGACTGCAATTCTCTCATCAATTCCATTAAAATCATCAGAGCCATTTGTCAACCCTGTTGATTCTATCCTCAGAGAAATAAGGAGAGGATAGAAAAAGAAGAAAGAAAGAAAGAGAAAGAAAGAAAGAAAGAGAAAGAAAGAAAGAAATCCCAAACTTGAAATAAAATGAGACATATCTACTTCTCACAGTCTCCTCCCTGACATCAGTCCGGGTCCTCTGGGAAGAGATTTATTGAAGGAAAAGCTTATGAAGGATAAAGGAGAGAGGGGGCAGGTATAGTTGGAGATGCCTTCAGACCATGATGCAGGTCTGACACCTGTAAACAGCAAGAGGGAAGGTAGGACAGGGTGGAAGGATCGTCGCACTTCGGTGCAGTTCTGAGAAAACCTCAGCCAGGCTGGTGCAGAGCCCTGGGGCAAAGACTGCCACCAGAAGGGTCCTGTACTGGGCAGGAGCGGCCCAGCTCTGGGGCCCCTGTCATGCTCAAGTGCCGTGGCTGGAAGTGAGGACTAAAATGCCACCTGCCATATCAGTAAACAAAGGATGTTGCAGCCATCAAGCCACCACATTACAGCCACCCCAACGCTGAGCCCTGAGGAAACTCAGGATGGAAACAGGATGCCCGCCATCTAGCGGTCAGCTGCTGCAGCCACCCCCGACGGTGCACCCTGGGGAGACTCAGGATGAGAAGCACAGGATACTGGTCCCCAAGAGCTGAGGTGCCCATCAAAGGGATGATTTCAGTGAGCTCAGATTTCGCATCTCCCCATACACAGAAAAGCGCTCAGTTAATTAACTTGAGGTGTCTGGTTTTCTTTGATTAACAGTAATCTTTTGATGTTCCAACTACCCGATGTTTTGTTGCAAAAACTCCTATACATATCCTGGCTCCCCCCTTGCCTCTTTGGAGTGGTCACTCACCGTTCTCCAAGATGGTTGTCCTGGGCTTAAGTCCTCAGTTTTTCTTCCAAAGAAAACACAACTCTCAACTTTTAGGTTGTGCATTTTTTTTTTCAGTCGACAGGAGTAGCCTGGGGCAAACATGGCCTCAGCGTGAATCTGAGAGTACAGTAGCTGATGACCATCTACCAGCTACCCTCCCCGCAGGAGGTTCTCCTGAACAGAGGTTGCAATGGCAGGCGCACCTCCATGGCCATCACAGCCCCCGCAGGTCCCCTGCATGCCCTGAATCCCAGCAGGACCTGTTGTGGCTCTTACCCTCATCTTTAATCAGTCATAACCTGGCCTGCTCCCTAGATATCTTAGTTCATTAACCATTTCAGTAAATACCCATCAGCAAGGAGATACGGGAGACCCGCAAAGACAAACTCATTCAACCTTCATCAAGCACCTGGGTACCGTATGGGGATACAGTGATGAATGAGGTCGACGGTTCAAGAAACTCAAAGTGTAGGCTAAGGGTTCTCAACCTTGGCTGCACACAGAATGAGCTGGGGAGCTTTAAAACTGTGGTCTGCAGGCCAAATCCAGCCCACCACCTGTTTCTGTATGGCCCACAAGCTAAGAAAGGCTTTCCTATTTTTAAATGCTTTGAAAAAATGAAAAGAGGGAGAATATTTTTTAACATGTGAAAAGTATATGAAAGTCAGTGTCCATAAATCAAGTTTTATTGGAACACAGCCACGCTCATCTGGTTACGCATCATCTGTGGGGGCTTTCACACTATAATGGCAGAACTGCATACGTGCAACAGAAACCACACGGCACACAAGCCCAGACTATTTACTCTCTGGCCCTTTATGGAAGAAGTTTGCCAACCCCTGGGCTAAGGTATTAAGATGTCCATAGGATTTTGTTACTAGAAGTTTACTGGGACACTGATGACAGCAGTGTCAGAGGCACCTCAGAACAGGTACAGAAGCCAAACTACATTATGGGCCCCCAGGTTCGTGACACACCTGGGTGCCTGACAAACACTGAGTCCTGCTGGCCAAGATGAAAGAGAGGACATGACAGATTCCATGTTGGCAATCCTCTTTGTTGCCTGCGTTTTAAGGGAAGTCTAGTCTTTTCACAAACTTAGGGTGAAAAATACTCTGGACTGCCTCTGGACAAGCATGTTTATACTACTTACGTCGCCAAATAAATACATTCTTCCTTGTTCCTAGATATGGTTCCTCAAAGCAGCCTCCAGCACTAATGCCACTCCCTTTGCCAAGTCCTTCACACACATCTCCCTTTTCCATCTCTCTGTCTTTGCTCCCGAGGTTCTATCCGATACATAGATTCTGAAAAGAATCTTTGACAATATGTAGTGCTGACATAGCTTTAAAATCACAATTTATCCCCTAAACAGAATAAAAGGAAGAGCCCTGTTTGTTTTAAATCAGATGTGGATCCAGCCATCAAGAATATTGTCTAGTTGGGAAAATAGGAAATGTACGAAAATAATGCATGTTTGTAATAGGGAGGAATATTTTGTATTCTATTACAAGTTAATCACTAAAGGGATAGTGCTTAGAAGTTTAAATTATACATAATGGCCCATCTCTGGGAACCCTGCTTCCCAGGTAGTAAGCATTAAGCTAAAATGTTTAATGCTTTGTTTAATGTCCTGAAATCTCATTTTAGCAAAAGAAAAAAAAAGTCTTCTAAAACTCAAGAAAATTTGTAGAATGCTTTAATTTACCATTGTGTTTAAAAATCAAATCTGTACTTTCAGGAAATCTATTTATATAATTAAATACACAGATAAGAAACACTAATACCATAATACAGTACCAATTTAACATACTTGCACACTATATTTTAAAGGCATTTCCGTAGGGGAATCTGCAGTAAATCATGTCTACAGAAAGCACTGTCTTTATTACAGAATGTTAGCGGGAAATTCTACATACGTTACTCTCATTGTGTGTCATTTTCCATGGGTTACTATTCTGGCCATAGATAATAGGAATTACTGATTATTAATTGTGGAACTGAATTGAAAGTCATTTGATAATGTGTACCTAACTGTGTTCTATGTCAGACCAACAAAATGGGATGGATCTACAGTCAGACCACAGAACAGGCCCACAAACTGTGGAAGACTGCTTAATCTTTTTTTTTTTTTTTTTTTTGCGGTACGCGGGCCTCTCACTGTTGTGGCCTCTCCCGTTGCGGAGCACAGGCTCCGGACGCGCAGTCTCAGCGGCCATGGCTCACTGGCCCAGCCGCTCCGCGGCGTGTGGGATCCTCCCGGACCGGGGCACGAACCCGTGTCCCCTGCATCAGCAGACGGACTCTCAACCACTGCACCACCAGGGAAGCCCAGATTGCTTAATCTTGTTCTACTTCCATACCCTCATTGCTAATTTTAAAAGGCTCACGAGAGTAAGAGGACCTAACTCATAGAATTGTTGTGAAGAGTAAATGAATTAATCCATGTGAAATGTCTACAAAAGTCTTTGGTGTAAACTAAGAGCTCAATAAATGTCATTTATTATTTAAAAAATAATAATACCTTTGTTAACTCACAGGAAACATCCAGACCAGGCCCACCTGTGAATGACTGCAGGCAGGAAGAAATTAACACAACCCCTCCGGAGGCTGATGGGAAGCAGGAAGTGTTTGACTTCACCTCCTCCCCTTTCAGCGTAAAAGGAGCCTGAATTCTAACTCAGGCAAGATGGTTCTTTGGGGCACAAGCCCATCATCTTCTTGGTGAGCTAGCTTTCTGAATAAAGCTGTTATCCCTGGCCCCAACAAGTCGTCTCTCGATTATTGACCTGTCGTGCAGCGGGCAGTACAAGCTTAGTAACGTGCTCATGTCACAGAGGCTTAAAATCCACCATATGGAAATCCAGTACCACCCAAGCTTGGAGTGAATGGTGCTCATGGAAGAAGGTTCCTGATTCTGCCCCTTTGCTTTTTTCTGAGTCCCAAAAAAGGACTTTCAGGTTGAGCCCGTTATCATCTCCAATGCTAACAGCCGGCAGCTACCCCTTTCATACCACGATTACCTGCCTTGCTTTCCCCAGTAAATGCTTTGGAATTCTCTCCACCGCAATCTGCATTTTCTCTTAGTGACAGGGTGTAGAGAACCCTCTTGGTAGAGAACTATTCTGTGTTCTCATTTCAATGATAATCTTTAAAATTTTTCCTTTGCCAGTTATAGTGAGCACCTTCCCTTTCACAGCAATATTTAGTAAGTGAAGGCTTTCCATAGAGTAAGAGGCTCATTTTTAAGACAGTGTTTCTCAAACCAGGATGAAAGGATGATTTTTTAAATTTTAATTGTAGTAAAATATACACACTTAAAGGTGACCATCTTAACCATTATTAAGTGTATATACTTCGGTAGTGTTCAGTATATGCATTGTTGTGCAACTAATTTCCAGCACTTTTTCATCTTGCAAAGCTGAAACTCTACACTCGTTAAACAACCCTCCATTGCTCCCTCCTCCCAGCCCCTGGCAACTACTCTAGGTATCTTATACAAGTGACAGCATACTGTATTTGTCCTTTTGTGACATAAGGCCCTCAAGGTTCATCCATGTTGTAGCATGTGTTAGAGTTTCTTTCCTTTCTAAGGCTGAATAATATCTCATTGTATGTCTATACCCCATTTTTTAATCCATTCATTTGTTGATGGACACTTGGGTCGCTTCCACCTTTTGACTATTGAGAATAATGCTGCTGTGAACATGAGTGTACCAATACCTTTTGGAGATCCTGCTTTCAGTTCTTTGGGGTATATATCCAGAAGTGAAGTTGCAGCACCATGTGGTAAATCTAGGTTTAATTTTTCCAAGGAATTGCCATACTGTTTTCCATAGCATCCGTACCATCAAAACTTCCACCAAGAGTGCACAATGGTTCCAGTCTCTCCACATTGCGTATGAATTCTTGAGGAGACATTGGTCTTTCCTTTAATCAAGTGTGAGATGTAAGAGAAAAATTCACATTTTTGACATATGGATATAGGAAGTTGGAAGCGCCTAAGAAAAGGTACCAAGAAGACTAGAATGCTTGGACTCCTCGAGGATTTTAAAATCTTAATTGTTGGCAGTAAATAGAGTGACATATCGAGCAGCCTTGGGATGGAAAGATGAACCCTGAAAAGGCCAACCTGTCTCTTTTTTAAAAAGTCTAGCCGCTCATCGTGAGCTGGTGGTTGTTACGGAGGGAGGTTGAGGGGTTGGAGGACACTGGAGGAGATACAGATTGGCAGTGCCCATCAATGCTTCTCTAACCAAGTCTGAGTCATCAGACACCATGACATCAACAAAATCTACAATTTGTGGGTCAGGACGTTTTCTGTAGCCAAGGGGGCCCAGCCTGTAAAAAGAAGAACGTGGTGGTTCTCCTACCAGAAATAGTAATACAAAGTAGAAAATGGGCAGTGATGCAGAAGGAAAGTAAATTCCTAAAGGAAACGTTTGCTGAGGGCTTCCTCTGTGCCAGACACCATCCTAGCACTTTTAATATTCTTAGTTTTATTCCTCTCACAACTGCAGGAGGTGGACACATTATGTGCATTTCATGATGAGAAAACTAAGGTACAGATCACTGAAGTAACTTGCTCAAGGGTGACAGAGGGCCCAGGCAGTGCCCAGCAGAGCCCAGGTATTTGACATAACTACACTGCCTCCTGTAGAGAAGTGCTGGTGTGGCATTCCGAGAAAAAGTCCTTACTTCTTGCCAGGGGAGTCCAGGAAGTCTTCATGGGCTATGGGCAATGAATGACGTACAGGCTTCATTAGGAGTTAGGAGGGAAAAACATTTTCAGTGAAGGGATAAACATAAACAAGGCAAAGCATTATCTTTCCCTTTTCTCTCTGGTTTCTTGTGGAATGGCAATGGGATCCCTTTCCCAGGGCCCACAACGATTCTTTGCTCACAGTGGGCACTCCAGGTGTGGGTGCTCTCAGAGTCGAGATGGATAGAGATTTCATCTGAAAAGAGGTTGGGAGTCTCCCTCTGGTCTTTCCAGTTACCCGAGCTGACGCATTTTCCTTTATTGGTTAAGGCAGTCTGAGCTTTACAGAACGTAGCCTGAAAACAACTGGTTGTAATAAGAAAAGTCCACACCAGAACCTTTGGGGCAGAAACTGAATCTTCATTCCCCTTGTACTGACCGCACCTTCCCTAGAACTCGTGCCAGACTAAGAAGATGCTTTGGGCGTAGTAAGGAGAAAATGTCAGGATTCTCAGGACATCCTAGCGATGGCTGAGAAGGGAACAAGCCCTCCGCCTCTTCCTTAGGCTTCCAGAAGTCATCCTGCTAGTGGGGTCTATTTGCCAGCCATGTCCCCAAACCAGGCAGGCTCAGGGCAGCCACATGTTGGCCAGCAGCTGTGAAATTGGCCATTCAGATGTTTAATTTGGTATTAATATTATTTCTTACGTTAATGAAAGGAAAAGATATGCCCTCAGGGAATATTTTCAGAAGCCCTTAAGAGAACAAAACACTCGATGGGTTTTGTTGAGGAAAGAAATTGAGATAAAGTTACAATCTCTGTAATGCTCTGCTTCTCAAAGTGTGGTCCATGAATTCCGGAATCAGCAAGACCCGGGAATTTGCTAGAAATGCAAATCCTCAAGCCCAGGCAATCTTTCTTTTAACTAGCCCTGAGGATGATTTGAGGTCCATTTTAATGAATTTGAGAACCGTAAGAAAAGAGTGTTAAGAACTGTGATCCACACCATTCCTTCTGTAAAAGCATCTGTGGTTTGTGACGCTCTATGTTTTAGCATAATCTAATTCTGCATCAAAAAGTCAAACGTGGGCTTCCCTGGTGGCGCAGTGGTTGAGAGTCCGCCTGCCGATGCAGGGGACACGGGTTCGTGCCCCGGTCCGGGAAGATCCCACATGCCGCGGAGCGGCTGGGCCCGTGAGCCACGGCCGCTGAGCCTGCGCGTCCGGAGCCTGTGCTCCGCAACGGGAGAGGCCCCAACAGTGAGAGGCCCGCGTACCGCAAAAAAAAAAAAAAAAAAGTCAAAGGTTATTACATTTCACAGGAGGAACTGATAAGGCTGGCTGGGAGCAAAGGAGTCCAGCAAATATTCCCCTTTGCAACTCTCTCAATTAATTCCAATATTGCTACCGCACACAACAGGAGCAGCTCCAGGAATATCAACACCCTAGGAGCACAGTTCCAAACATCTGTCTCTCCGTTCAAGGCTTCAAAAGCAGGACTATCATTCAGTTACATTTTAGGGGACATTAGACATCCCTTCTCCCTGATGGTAGAAACACTTAAAAATCTCAGTGAGTACATGAACAAGAAAAAGAATGCTATGTTTCTAGGGGGCTGTGGAAGAAACGAATGTGGATGGGAGAGGAAAGGAAAGGAGGTGAGAACTGGAAGGGATTGTTTGATTGTGAAGTTGAGGAAATTCACTTTTTTAACTCCTTCCCTTCTGTCTGGCATCAACCTTCCATCCCGCTGTAGAGGGGACGTTGGAAGGGTGACCCAGGGGAGCCTAATGGGCAAGTAAAACAAAGGTGGCGTCTACCTTAGGGTCTTAGAACCTCTGAGGGAAGGAAACCCAATCAGCGTTCCCCACAGCAAAATGGCAGCTCTCTCTGACGGACAGCTCTGGGTTTGGGCTTTGCTGCCTGCTCTCTGGACCATCCCCTGGATCTGTCGTCCTCGATGCTCTTTCTGGGTAGAACAGTAAGCGGCTCCCATTCTCATTCTGTTCACTGCCGCCCTTCCCGGGAGCAGCGCCAGGCACTTTGCTATGGAGACCGGAAAGTAAATCCTCCCCACGCTCTTTGAACACGTGGAAAGCAAAGGTAAGGGTAGATGGCTGTTTGGTAGCCACGTGACTTGGCATACAAAAGAATGGAAAACAGGAAACAGGAAAACAGTGAGTCTGAAATGCCTCTTTGAAAAATAACCTCAGTTTAAGGATAACAGAGGACGCATCTGACTGACCCCAAATTCCAGCCTCTTTCCATCACTCCATGCCACATCTAAATGCCCTTGGGCTGCCTGTGCACAGAGCTGTCATCAATTAGCAAAGGTCAATGCCAGACATACATTCCCTCGGCTGGGCTGAACAGGCTGGGCCCCTCAAGGGTCCTTTTCACCTTCAGATGGAGGTAAGGGTGATGCAAGGAACCCCATTCATGGTAGAGGGGTGGAGCTCCATGACACGAGCCCCACCAACGGGGCGTCACGGGAACAAGCACTCCTCCCCCAGTAAAACAATCCCCTCCTAAATCTGGAAAGCACCCACACTCACTGACTACGGTCTCCTCTGCTCGAGGTCACCAAGCTCTTCACCTCTCAAAGCTTCCCTGAGCTTTTACTGCGCACATATGAGCAGAAATTGGCAATTGCCACCTTCACCGTTCCTGATGCTGGATCAAATGTGTGTGGCCGTGATGTTCTCTGTGCCACCCACTTCCTGTTAAAATGATTGTCTCCCACTAGGGAATGGGAAGAGTTCCCCAAAGAGTTCCCAGGTCTTTCCTACCTCTGCATTCCCCGGAACGGTGCAGGATCTAATGTAAGGCGTTGACTTCTTACAGAGAGGTGGGCTGGAGCTGGAGTTCACAGGCAACGCCATATCCTACTTCCACTAGGTTGCGGTGTCACTGTGACAGGGCAACAGGTTCCCAGCCCCACAAGACTTCCTTGCCCAGAGGTGGGATCCTGGCCCCTCCAGCTTCTCCCAGCTCCCACCACATCTCAGCTCCTGGACCAGACCTCCAGAGGGGCACTCTCTGCCCTGTGTTCAAGGATGCAAGATATTCAGACTCCAGAGTGTGAACCAAATTTTTAAAAAGGAACAAAGAAAAAAGAAAGGAAAATGGAACCCATAGATTTTTTCATCCTGTGCTACCACTGAACTGTACAAAAATAAGGGGACCAAATTTCTAGACCCTGTGCATTATGATCACAACTTGCCCTTTGCCTGGATCTTCTGCCTCCAGAGTGGCACTGAAAGGGGAGAGAGAGGCGGGGCGGGGGGAGAGAGAGAGAGAGAGAGAGAGATCCCCAAAACCCAGGCTGTTTCCTCTGCAGCTGTCGCTGGAGGAGGGGTGATCTCCAGATGGCTCTGGGCTGGTGGTGAAGTTGATGGGTGTTGGAAGGTGCTGCTGAGAGAGGCCCCGCGATTGCCCCAAGCAGATTCTCGCCCCAGCTGGCAACCAGAGCCACTCAGCTCCCTACCGCACTAGCATCAATCATGAACTGGGAAAAAACTTTCAACGAGAGAGTTTATTATCAACTCTTAATGAAAATATATGGGTTTCACAGAACAGTCTGAGAAGTATGGAGTGTCGGAATGTGAAATGGCAAACTTGTTTGATCAGGTGCGAGGGCAAAAGTGATTGCCTGATTATAGCTGAGAGCAGAGTAGGGAGACAGGCCATGGGGCCATCAACACACAGGGGATAATGACGCCTGTGCAACTCCAGCTTGGATGGGAGCAGCCTGCTCTGGGAGGTGCCAGGAGGCTTTGCTCAAATAAAGATCACAGAAATAAGTAAGCTTTTATATTGGCTGGGTGAGAAGGGCTCTGCAAACCCAGTTTCATTCGATTCTCACATCAAGCCTGAAAAGTTGGAAGCATTACCTTCATTTTACAGATGAGGAAACTGCAGCTCAGAGATGTTAAGTAACTTGACAGGGGTCTCACTAGGATTCAAACTCTGTCTGGTTCCAGGGCTTTGGTTCTTAACTAATAGTTGGCAAACTTTGTTTTTGTATATGGTGGTATTCACTGCATCTTTTTTTTTTTTTTTTTTTTTTTTTGCGGTATGCGGCCTCTCACTGCTGTGGCCTCTCCTGTTGCGGAGCACAGGCTCCGGACGCGCAGGCTCAGCGGCCATGGCTCACGGGTGCAGCCGTTCCGCGGCACGTGGGATCCTCCCGGACCAGGGCACGAACCCGCATCCCCTGCATTGGCAGGCGGACTCTCAACCACTGCGCCACCAGGAAAGCCCCACTGAATCTTTTTTAAAAAATTGTAGTTGATTTATGATATTGTATTAGTTTCTGGTGTACAGCAAAGTGATTCAGTTTTATACATATATTGTTTTTTCAGATTCTTTTCCCTTATAGGTTATTACAAGATACTGAATATAGTTCCCTGTGCTATACAGTAAATCCTTCTTGTTTATCTATTTTATACATAGTAGTGTGTATCTGTTAAGCCCAAACTCCTAATTTATCCCTCCCTGTCTTGCCCCTTCAGTAACCATAAGTTTGTTTTCTACGTCTGTGATTCAGTTTCTGTTTTGTAAATAGGTTCATTTGTAGCATTTTTTTAGATTCCACATATAAGTGATATCATATGATATTTGTCTTTCTCTGTCCGGCTTACTTCACTCAGTATGACAATCTCTAGGTCCATCCATGTTGCTGCAAATGGCATTATTCCATTCTTTTTTATGGCTGAGTAATATTCCATTGTATATATACACAACATCTTCTCTATCCATTCATCTGTTGAGGGACACTTAGGTTGCTTCCGTGTCTTAGCTATTGCACATACTGCTGCTGTAAACACTGGGGTGCATGTATCTTTTCAAATCAGAGCTTTCAACTTTTCTGGCAAACATTTTTTTATAAATGGCCAAAAAGTAACTATTTTTGGCTTTGTGGTCACATATAACCTGTGTCTTTATTTTTTGTTTGTTTGTTTTTTTACCTTTGCAATTCTTTAAAAATGTGGAAACCACTCTTAGTTCTTTGGCAGTACCAAACCAGGTGAGCGACTGGATTTGGCCCATGAGCCAGAGTTTGCTGATCCTTGCTTTTAATCATTGCACCGCACTTTCATCTAACTTGTGACCTTGGGCAAGAATTTCTCCTCTCTCTGTTGCAGATGCATCTTTGAAATGGGTTTAAAAGCAAACACAAGAAGGGAAACTGGGAAGTGGAAGGGTGGCCTTAAGTCAACTTCCCAGCACGCTGGGAATTTTAATATTTACTCTAGTCACTGTTCTAGTGACTTCTCTTTGGTTTTACTTTAGATGAATCCTTCCAAACTCTAAGGCTGTGAGAATCAAAGAGCAAGCTACCTCAGATTCTTTTTGGAACAGGGTGAGTGTAATTAAATAAACATAAAAGAACAGTACAAAATAACACCTAACCATTCACAGGGATTAGATGTGAAAAGGGTGACATCATTTGTTAACTTTAATCTATAACTTCTCTCCTTTAATGACTTTAATGGACAAGGCTAATTTTAAACACACAAAGCAGAGGATAAAGAAATAACTCACTGAATGCTTACTATGTGCATCTTGTCTTAATTAGCTCTCCCTCCAACTTTTGAGGGTGGTATTATTATTCCATTTATCCATTAGAATGTTTTGGACTGTAAGTAACAGAAGACCAACCTCAAAGTGACTCAAGCAATAAAGACACATCTCCCGGACTTCCCTGGTGGCACAGTGGTTACGAATCCGCCTGCCAATGCAGGGGACACAGGTCCGAGCCCTGGTCTGGGAAGATTCCACATGCCGCAGAGCAACTAAGCCCGTGAGCCACAACTACTGAGCCCCCCTGCTGCAACTACTGAAGCCTGCGCACCTAGAGCCCATGCTCCATAACAAGAGAAGCCACTGCAATGAGAAGCTCGCACACCACAACGAAGAGTAGCCCCCGCTCGCTGCAACTAGAGAAAGCCCGGGTGCAGCAACGAAGACCCAACGCAGCCAAAAATAAATAAATTAATTTTAAAAAAAACTTAAAAAAAAAAAAGACACAGCTCCCTTCACAACTGGAAGGTGAAACACCAGGCAGACCCCTGGGGTGGTAGATCCAGGTGCTCTACAGACTCCTCAAGGATCCCAAGGATTCTTAGCTCTGTCTTCTAAAATATAGGCTGAATTTTTAATTTTAAGGGTGATTCCCCTCATCATAGAATCTGTGTTCTCAATAGATGGAGTAGAGAGAGGAAGAGACAGAGAGATAGGAGTCCTTCTTCCCCACCCATCAGACAAATTCTGTTCCTTTAGTCTAAAGGAGCCAATTTAGAAAAACAGATGATTGTCTTAGGCTCACGTTCCTGAACAAGTCACTGGCAAGGGGGATGGAAATTCCAGGCCTCTCCCTTGGAACCGCGGTGGTTTCAAGATGTGTTAGGTTTGCTCTGGTAAGAAACAGTCCTGACATATCCATGCTTTGCTCTTGTCCATTATGGTCCACAGGGGCTCTGCTCAACATCGCTCATACTGTGGGACCTGAGTTGAAGGAGCATCCACTCTCTGGAGCACTGCTGATCACTGTAGTAGAGAAAGAGAGTGCAAGCAGTGGCAATTCAACTCTCCAGCCTGGACACACCATTTCCATTCACAGCATATTCCCCAGGATTGACCATACTGCCTGCTCAACCACAAGGAGACTGTGTGCCCAGACAAAGGAACCAGAAACATTTGGAAACTGCACCAATAACTACCACAGGAGTCAATCTGTGCTACTACACCTATGAGGGAAGGGGAAATGAGTTTTGAAGAGAAAAGCCCAATATGTACTACATTACCAGTTACAGAGAAATAAACAGAAGCTCAAAGAGAAAAGTAGTATCCCAAAAGAGAGCAAAGAGACAATGAAAAGACCAGTCTAGCAGGTCCAACATTTGAATAACAGGAGTTCCCAGAATGAAAGAACAAAGAAAATGTAGAGAAGGAAATTATCTAAGAAATAATTCCAGAAGATTTCTAAGAACTGAAAGACATGTATTTCTATATCAAAGGAACTTACCAAATGCCAAGCATAACAATTGAAAATGGAACCATGGAAAGGCACTAGCATCACAAAATTCTGGAACACCAGGGACAAAGAGAAGATCCTGTAAGCTTTCAGAAAGAAAACTGTGAAAACTAGTTTCATATAAATGATTTGGATACAAGATTCAGAATGGCATTGGATTTCTCAACAGCATTGCAGAAAGCAAGAAGATAATGGGTCAAAGCTTTCACAATTCAAAGAAAAAACTATTTCCAACTTAACTTTCTATAAACAGTCAAATTCTCAATCAAGTGGGTAAAATAAGACATTTTCGGATGTACACAGCAAAGATGATGATGAAGGGAAGTTTCTGCAGGACAGGTGGAGAGACAGCGGCCAAAGCTAGAAAGTCGCCAATTCAAAATAAAGCAGGTCAGAGGGATCCAAAGCAGATTCTTAAAGATTAACTTAACAGACTGTCTAACGCATTTGAATGTTGTTTTTTTTTTTGCGGTACGCGGGCCTCTCACCGTTGTGGCATCCCCCGTTGCGGAGCACAGGCTCCAGACACGCAGGCTCAGTGGCCATGGCTCATGGGCTCAGCCGTTCCGCGGCATGTGGGATCTTCCCGGACCGGGGCACGAACCCGTGTCCCCTGCATCGGCAGGCAGACTCTCAACCACTGTGCCACCAGGGAAGCCCCATTTGAATGTTTTGAAAGAGATTTACAAATGTCTTTCTCTGGGGGAAAGTTTAGGATTGTACATAAAAATTATACCCATTTTTTAAGTCAGCTATTAATTCTAGGCAATGCAAGACATTAGGCAAAGAGGAAAAATAATCACCAGCCACTACATGGATTGGTTATGATTAACATTTACATAGTTGTACCAATAAAAGTCCTGTACGTATATCAAACAAAAATGACAATAGAATTATATTGGGAGGATGAAAGAATGGGTGGTGTGGGTTTCGTGTGACTGGGACAAGGCAGAAGAGTGAACATAAGCTAAATCTTTATCTTCCCTAATAGGAAGTCGATAATGGCTAAAACTGGAAAAAAAAAATGAAGAAACAGCAATATAAGCATGTTATTTACAGATATACCAGTAGATACCAAAAGAATCAACAAAAATAGTTGAAATGGTTGTCTCAAGTAGCAGGCAATGGTGGCAGATACACAAGGGATGGCTATTTTTTGCAATAAGACTTGAAGAACTATTTGATGATGTGCACATATACTTTGATAAAATAAAAACCAAAATTTAAAAAATTACTAGAGGAGAAATGAGAGACTATTCAGTAAATAGTGTCCTGACAATAAAGGAGAAATTTCAATTATTTACAGGCTCTCCTGCTACAGCAAAGATTTCTACGACACCAATTAGCTCAAACACTATTGGTCAATAAAGAAATCATGTTAGTATAATGTGGAAGCCATTTTTACTGTCACTGTTTCCCAGCAAGTTCAAGTTTTTGCAACCCAGGAATGGCAGCTGACCTCAACACGGACTAAAACACCTCAATGCAGAGGAAGACAATTCTATACACAGAGTTCAGTCCACATTTTCCTCTTGGCTTAGTTTGGTAACATGTCTATTGTGAGGTTCCCCCAATCTCTGCACACTTTCTGTGACTGCTGTACTTAGTAGCCTCCATCGTCTCTTCCTCCTCTATTAGGCTATGCTCATTGTTCTCTTTGTTAGATAGATTTATATTTGCTGTAATATATCACTATTTACTGGGCATTTAAACTGCCTTTTAAACTAGGTTAGTAGCTTTACTAGGATTCGGATTGCCTTTCTAGTGCTCTGGTTAAAAAGTAGCATAGGTTTGAGTGGTCTCCCCTTGACTTTATTTTTTTCCATGAGCCCTGTTAGTTTCAGCATATGATTTTGCAGAATATGAGGGCTTTTAGGAAAATTTTGTGCTGTATCAGAAATTCTTGTTCCTACCTGCTACCCTATACAAATGATTTAAACTCTAAACATTCTTTCAAAAGCTAAAAAAATACAGGGTAGTAGACAGAATTCTAAGATAACCCTTAAGATTCTTCAAGTAGAAGTCTTTACCCAGTCATAGGCAGCATTCAGGTAATCAGGTAAGCCCCTTCATTTCCCTAGATGGGGGAAGCAAAGGGATGAGAAATGCCATAGTTTGACTGCTCAAGTTCCCATCACCAGAAAGAAGAGATGGAAGTGGAAAAGAAACTCCCCAAAAATAGTACTGTTGAAACAAGAGCAACATGAGTGCTGATCGGCCAGCTTAAAACTAGAACCTGCAAGTACTTTGGAAGCACACTGTGTGCCCCTAATTCATCTCCTGCCCTTTCTTTCCCTACAAAGATAACTACCGTCCTGGCTTTTGTGTTAACCTATCCCTTTCTTTAGTTTTATCATTTATGATGTATGTATGCATCCCTAAATTAAATATACATGTCTCATTGTTGTCTGGGTCCATGAACTTGGATGGAAAAAAATTACATCCTTATTTTCACTCGCCTTTTTTTTATGAGTTTCACTATTTTTTATTAGTTTATTGCCTTCAGTTACGAATGTAGGTAATAAAACATTCTTCTCAGAAAGGGTCCATGGGCTTCACTAGATGACCAAAGGCCCATGGCACATTCCTGCTAGGGTATTTCCCTAGGAGTGGCATTGCTGGGAAACAGCAGATGCTCCATTCTGGCCCTTCTCGCCAGGATTCCTCATTTACCACAGAGCATGGACAATAATTTGAGGGACTCTTCTCAGTTCTCCAAAGGACGGCACGTAACCAGTCCATTCTATTACATGGTAGGAGAGAAGCTGATTTGTTATCTACAGTGAATTCCTTAGGCATTAGGGCTTACTTCTCTCCTGGAACCACAGTGTTGACATTCAATTCTTTGTTGGCTTACTGGGAGCTTCTTTTTTCCTGCACTGGGTGTAACGGAGTCTGACTCATTGAGATTTAGACCCTGCCTCTGCCACTTACTAGGAATGTGACTTTGAGGGGTTACTTAAACCAACTCTGTCTCAATGTACACACTGTAAAGTGATGGTGATACAGACATCCTGGGCTTCCTTGAAAAATAATTTGTGTAAAGGAACTAGCAGAGTCACTGGCTCAAGGTAGGATCACTGAGGGTTGTTTTCTTCCTAACCGCCATCCCATTCCCTATATTATAAGGAATCAGAGATACAGATGGTAAGATACAGTTAAATTTCCCTTCTTTCCTTCCCCTTTTCCTTGAAATGCTAAGAGTTGGATTTTTTATACATATACATATACGTGTATATATATGTGTGTGTGTGTGTATATATATGTATAATGTATATATGTATATATATATCTTAGTTGAAAATTTTAAAAGTATATATTTTAATTGAAGTGTGGTTGATTCACAATGTGTCGGTTTCTGCTGTATGGCAGGGTGATTCAGTTATATATATATATATATATATACATCCTTTTTTATATCCTTTTCCATTATGGGTTATCACAGAATATTGAATATAGTTCCCTGTGGATACTGAATATAGTAGGACCTTGTTGTTTATCCATTCTATATATACTAGTTTGCGTCTGCTAGCCCCAAACTCCCACTCCATCCCTCCCTCACCCCGCTCCTTGGCAACCACAGGTCTTTTGAGAGTTGCTTTTAATTTCATCTTTATTATTCCAATGCAATCATGTTTGATTCTGGTGACCTCCATATTGCTATGATTCTCTGTAGTTCAGACTTTGCTTGGACTTAGTGGAGGCGTCAACACGAGTCACTGTAGCTCTAGAAGAGACGATGTGGTGGTCACATACCTTGTTCCTGGCCTTGCCCAAAGCTGCTACTTCAGTGTTTTACCTCTGTCCTTTAGTCCTCCCCCACCACCCCTAAGTACTCTTTAGTCTTTGAAGGAATCTTTCTCATTTTCCTTAGGTGGTTTGTGTGTGCCAGCTCATAGTATTAGTCTAATTTTGTATTTAATTTGTCTAGATTTGCTTGGTGTTTGCAAAGCTTGTGTAATTTCCTTAGGTAAGATATAGTTTACAACAGAATGATACCTTGCAATTTAAATAGCAGCTGTTGAAGGAAGGCAGACAGTTACAAACTACTCTTTCTGTTCTTTTGCAAAAGAGCTACGCTGTGATGAAATGAATAATATATTTTAGGGCATACCTGGATTTGCTACTGCAGTTTGATTTACATGGATAAAGAAAAAAATGCTAGTCGTTTGAAATTGTTTCCAAATGCAAGACAAGTTAGATTCCCGTGAGAGAATTTTGAAAGAATAAGTGTCTTATTGCTAAGAAAAGGAAATTCTTATCTGTTAGTTCTTACAATGGATATGGCCCATCACCTACTTCTGGGGAGGAGTGTTTCTTTTGCAAGGTGGGAATTTATATGTGTGTATCATTCATTTATTTCTAAAGTGTTTAATGAAGACTCTTTACGTGTTAGATACTTTAAAAAGTTAAAAAAAATTTTTCCCCAGCTTTATGGAGGCTAATTGACTAATAAAATTATGTAGATTAAAAAAAAAAGATTCTTGCTGCAGGTGTACAAACCCTGTATAATGTTCTCCCTTTGAGTGTGGGTGGGATCTGTGAATATGATGAATGCCACTCCTATGATGAGGTTATATGAAGTGGCAAAGGTAAAGAGATTTTGCAGATACCGGTAAGGACACTAATCAGTGACTTTGAGTTAATCAAAATGGAATTGATCCTGGAGGGGCCTGACCTAATCAGGTATGCCTCAAGAAGAGAATCTAGAGGTCAGAGACTTGAAGCCTCAGAGATTATCCTACTGTCTTTGAAGAAGCACGCCACCATGAGCTCCACAGCTGCAAGACAGTGAATTCTGCCATGGGAGCAAGGAAGAGGATGCAGAACCTCAAATGAGACCCCAGTCCCAGCTGACACCTGGACTGCAATCCTGTGATACCCTGATCCGAGGGCCCAGCTAAGCCACGCTTGGACTCCTGATCTAGGGAAACTGAATAATAAATCTATTTTCTTTATTATTTTTTATTGAGGTATAGTTGATGTACAATATTATATAAGTTTCAGGTGTACAACATAGTGATTCAATTTTTAAACGTTATACTCCGTGTACAGTTATAATAAAATGTTGGCTATATTCCCTGTGCTGTAGCTTCTTTATTTTATATACAGTAGTTTGTACCTCTTAATTCCCTTCCTGCATCCTGCCCCTCCCCCCATGCTCTCCCGACTGGTAACCACTTGCTGTTCGCTGTATCTATAAATCTATGTTCTTTAAATCTGCTATGTTGATGGTAATTTGTTACACATCAAAAGAAAACGAATCCACACAGAAACAAATTATTTGTATCCCCTTCTAGCCTTTTAATTATCTTAGTTTGAAGTAATCTCTCCTAAAGAAAACATGGAACCCAAAATCTATAAAGGAGAATTTTGAAAAGATTTCATAATATTTTAAACTGCTACATTATAAAAGTCATCATGGAGAGTGTTAAGCACCAACACCATGCTAGAAGCAAATATTTCCAGCACACATATTTAATCACAGAGGGTATGGACTCGGCTTCTGAGTAGACAGACCCACAGTCTTCATCATGACGTGACAAACCTGTATATGTACTGCCCTGCAGTAGGCAAGATGAAGGGCAGGGTAGGGGCATGGATGAGGTAGAATACACTGGAATCTTTTCTTGCCATCCTGACTGAGAAGCTGGGTCAGAGATGGACTCCCAGTATCTCAAGTTCAGAGCTGGGACTTCAAATGTATTTTCCCATAAAAATAGTGATTAGATGTCCTACTGAATCTATAGCATAGCAGACACTCCATCTGCAAGTGGACAAGAAGGAAAGCCTCCCCAGCTTCTACCAGAGGTGGTAAGAAGTGAGGTGCTGAAGTGACAGAAATAAATTCCCTGCAGTAGAAGCGTCACAGAACCAAATCTGGGTCTGCTCGCTCACGCTCAGTAAAGCCAATCTACTGACACATGTAGTATTCATTGCAAGACGAAGCAAGGAGGTTGGGTCTTTTGAGGATTAGCTGCCTGGACTCCTTGCTTGGCACCCTGCGATAAACTGTGCACTTTCCTTCACCACAACGCGGTGTCAGTAGACTGGCTTTACTACCCGCATGAGCCAGCAGACCCAAGTTTGGTTCGGTAACAGGAGGAGACATTGGAGCTGCACAGCCATTTGACCACCTGAAATTCAGCAACATTTAAATTCACTGGAATGCACCTGACAGGGACCCTCAGTTAGCCTGAGATTTGGCATTGTTTCCATTAAGAGGAAAAAGAGATAGATCTAATACAAAATAAAATCTAATATCTGAGCTTGATTGTCTAAAATGCACCTATTCCAAGAAAAGTCCTGGGGACAGTGTGCATTCATCCCAGTTTTCACTCTTATTCACAATGACAGCCTGAATTGTGAGATTTAATGATCAAGGCAATGGCCCTGGAAGTCTGGACAAATTTAATCAGCAAAAACTAACTTCTGCTCCACGGTTTGTATTTATGCAAGTAGGACATCAGACACAAACATTTTGGAAAGCTTTTTTAACACTAACAATTGGAACAATGTAACGTGTTTAAGTTATCTTTGGAAAATACACCTAACCTTTGAGGGTGATACTTAGGAGTGAATGGTCATGTCCCCACACAGTCTCCCACATGATGCCAGGAGAGAAGCAGAGTCCTGAATGCATGAGAGCCCTTTGGGTGTTGTTTCTGAAGTTTGGGCCATTCCACATGTTGAATAAGAAGGTAAAAGTAATTGCCCAAATAATTTAGGCTTTTCCAAATCTCTCACCTGAAATAACCAGATAATTACAAAAGGCTCGTTTTGTATTCTGGGGGCATTTGGGTGTTTGTTTGACTCGTTCTTATGAATTCTTTCACTGTCCACTTCAGTTTCCTTGTGTGGAGCTATTCTAGGGCACAGTAGATACCACCACAGAATTCTAATAAAGTGTGTTGGCAATGGAGCCTTGGATCACAGGCCAAGGCCCCAGAGTTACAAGGAAACAACATCAACCAACTGGACGGCCAGTGACTTCTTCATTTAAAGACCAGGCAGATTAAACACAGCTCTTTCTGGCCCTGTTGGGGGCACTGTTTTTTAGAGCTCAATCAAGAAATTAATGGGATTCTGCAGGATGCCTCAAGTCCAGCACTTTGCTGCACAGAGGGCAATAATTATGCTCAATTACAGCCTAGCATGTGGTTTCTTGTCCCATAAAAATCTCCCCACATCAAACCAATCTTCAAGGGGGAAAAAAAGAACCTGTTTTGGCAATTTTCTGCACTGGTAAATATCAACCCCTAATTTAGCCTCCAGAGGGCTCCACCGTTTCAGATCTGTCATCAGCTGCCATGAGACCCCAGGACTAACGTGTGAAGTGATGACATCCATGTTTCCAGGGGTCTTTGAGGCCCATCCTGACTCTGGGATCAACAAAGGACTCTAACTGCCCTCATCTTATGGAAATGGATCCCTGTCGAGGTAACAGGATGAGAAAATAAAACGGAAGCAAAGCTCAGAGGTGACTACACAGAAAATGGCCCACATGCAGGGCTGGGTTCATTTCAGTTTAGAGGTTTTGGGCAAGCCTGCTTGTATGTTCCTTCTTGAAAGCACACACCAACCAGCTATTCTGAAAAAGAACAGATGAAGCCAAGGAAAAAAAAAAACGAAAAACAAACAAAAAAAATCCGAAGAAGCCTAGGGCCAGCAAGGCAGCAGATGCCCAGGGGTGGCACTCCGGATTAGCCACCGCTTTCTCCCTGCCTGAGACTCTGGGCAGAGGGGATGAATTTCAAAGGCTGAGGGCTGAGTTGGATTTTAAGAATTTGCTCATGTGCTACAGTATTAAGAATGTCTCAAAAACATTAGCTTCTTGGTTTCCCTTGTTCAAAATGCACTATTACTCACATTATCTCAAGGGATCCCAATTTGTACTGAATATCTAGGAAGTCCCTGATTTCACTCTAACACTGGAAAGCAGAATTCAGCCAGATGCAGGAGAGTCTGACGTGCAGGAGAGGGAGTTGGAGGGCAGCACGCTGGCCAAGAAATTGATGTCAAGTAAATTTTGAGTATGACCAGCAATATACAATGAAATAACCATAAATGTCTACAATATTAAAAGATCGAAATCAAGCTTCTGTCCTTATAAACCTATCACAAATGAACCTAATATATTGACTATCCAAAGGGCCCCAGTGTTCTATAAAATGTTATATAGAGTATAACAACTCTTTTGTAAATTTGATATAAAATTAATATGCCAGCTTTAAGCATTTGATTTGTCTTCGCAGAATTAAGAATCATTTGGAGGATCAATTTAGATGTCCTCAAATGAGAAAAAAAAATGTCAATTTGGAATGTCTGAGGCATACCTTACTTTTCTTCAATAAACCGTCCAGCAGCAGAGACGCAAAATCACACCAATGACTCAGCAGCGCTTTGAAAAACACATCCTGTGGTTCTACCGCTTTCACCACTAGCTGACAGGCACCTTCATGGAAAACAATGGGGCTCAGAAAACTCAAAAGGAAGTCTACATTTATGAATGTAATTTGAGTCTGAAAATAATTGCAGGTGGAAATACCAACACTTTGCATATTGTTTATAAAGGAAGGTTTATCTACAACACGTGGCCTGCTGCAGTTGGCTAGGAAGCCAAAGTTTCCACTTGAGGGGCCTTCAGAAGACCGTCTGTTCAAAGCCACAATCATGCAGTTAGGGAGGTTGGCTGGGTCAGCCAGGAACACCTCTGGACGCATTTGAACAAAGTTTGTTCATCGGAAAGGGCCAAGAGGACAGCTGTTTCGGGGGCAGGGGCGGTGTAACTTGGACTCCTGAGGCTCTGGAAAATGTGTATCTCTGAAGGGGAACGGACTCCAGAGTGCATCAGACATGCCTTAAGAGAGGCTGGTGCTAAGTAATATGGAGAGTTTCAGCCCCAGGTGAAACTGAAAACTGGTGAAATTGATCTGAGTTCTCTCTTCATCTCTCTTCTGTGTCCCTGAAAAGTCATGCCCTTTCCTTTTGGCTTCCCTGATGTATCTACATGCCCAGGTTCGCCCAGGCAGATACCATTTTCTCACCCACTCCCATCAAAATTTAGCTGCCTTCCGTTCTCCTTCTGCAAGGGCTAATCCCTCCTCAGACAGAAGGAGTGGGCCAAGGTGTTAATTGTTGGTAAGGGCTCATTGGGAAGGCCTCAGCAAATCTCATTTGCATTTTAATAGAGGTCTTTTAGGCCTCAATGGAGAAGTTAATAATAATCGGGGTTTCCTGAGAGGCCAGTGAGGAAGATACATCAGGACACCCCTGACATTTACTACAGGGTCCTCTTCCTTACTGGTCCCGTTAGTATTC
This sequence comes from Monodon monoceros, assembly GCF_005190385.1. Classification (NCBI taxonomy): domain Eukaryota; kingdom Metazoa; phylum Chordata; class Mammalia; order Artiodactyla; family Monodontidae; genus Monodon; species Monodon monoceros. Next base: position 97,164,754 of record NW_021703772.1, read on the forward strand.
TGCTCCCAAACGTTGCCAGGAGAAGACATTTGTCACCTGTGGCTCCGAGCACTTTCCGCCACCATTTTGTGTGGCGCCCCCTGCAGGCACACCTGGCGCACTGAATCCCTCCCTCCTAAAGGTCCTGATGCAGCTCCGCATCCTGACCCCACCCACCCCTCCCAAGAGTTCCACAGCTCAGCCCCGTCCTCTTGCAACCCCTGTACCATCCCTTCAGAGATCTGGGGCACAGAGAACGTGCAAAGGAGAAGGGCAGAGAGGGAAAGAGTCTGCATCTTAGACTCACCGTGCCGAGAATGAACAAATTCCTCAGGACACCCTCCCTACCCGCAGTGTGACCGAGGCTCAGCAGCTTCCCCAGGGTGAGCTGGATGTGATCAAATTAACACTAACTAGCGCTGAGTCTCCCTAAGCTTTAAGCCAAAGTTGCACAGTCAAGAATTTCAATTCTTGCAGAGTTTTTGTCCCCTGCTTTAACACATTCCTAGAAATCCCCAGGGTGTGTCTTACACGTGCCACGAGCAAGTCTGGTCACCATGAGCCTGTGTCCCTGAGGAATCCATACTCTGTAGTCCCCACAGGGCCACCGCCACCCACACTGTCCTTGACCTCTGGCCCCGCTGAGGGTGCAGATCCGTGTCACTAGAAGAGTTCAACAGGGCCTGTTGGGAAGGAAACCCCATTCTAGTGACTGTACCTTTTCTAAATCACTCAGGAAGGGTGCAGAGGACCCTAAACATTGTGGGGGTCTGGGGTTCAACATGATGGGATGGTCATGGCACATGCAGGCCTCCCCCCATAGCTAGTTTCAGGGTGGCTATCAGGGTGCTATCCTTGGAACAGGGTTTGCCATGCTGTGTTCCCTCCTCCCAGGACCCACCCACCCTCCCTAAATCTGAGCTTCCATCAGCCCTTTCTCTTAGACATCAATGGATGTTGCTACAAGCTGGCATCTACAGAACATTTCTGAAAAGGATGGCTTCATTCCTAGAAAGGGATGTCAGGCTTCTAGAGTGACTTTACTGGAGGTCTTGGTCCAGCCCAAAGGCTACCATGGATCCCCCCCAGAGCTCAGACCCACGTCCTCAGGCAGGCATTGGAGGGGTTACCAATGATGCTTTGTGAAGCTCCTTCATACCAAAAGCTGAGACTGGTCTCAGGGCATCCTCCCATAAAAACAGAGAGGATTTCATCCCTGGCTGGAGTACCACACTAGATACCGCAAGGGAGGTGCGGACCAAGGGAGAAAGAGGTGGAGAAGTTAATAATAATCGGGATCCTGGGATATTAATAAATTAATAATATTAATTTATCGTTAATAGCTGAGACTCCTGTTCAAGCTGTGCTGGTGAAGGTAGGAAGGACTCCTTCTTTGACCTTCAGGCTCTAAGGACCAGGGCTGCTTTACACGGGCTATCTAGGGGTGGGCTTCTAGGATTTAGAGCCTGGAAACTAAGACCAGGGAAGAAGCTATTCCTCCCGGTCTTCTTCAACCTCCATCCACACGGCTACCAACACCAAGATAATAGAAACCCTCAATGTGACACCCCCAAAGTCAGGAGGAGCTGTACCCAGGGTGCCAGCATGGTGAGAAAGAGAACCAGAGCCGGGTGGTAGAGGCCCTCGAGTGGACAGAGGGAGAGATGTTGGGTGACACTCAACAGGGAGGCTGCCCAATCCATCCCCAGGTGTGTGAAGCCTGGCGTCACTCAGTGTGTAGAAATATATGATCCTGGGAACAGAGTTCTGAGACATAGCAGAGTGTAAAGGACACACTCAAAAGACCACATCTTGTTAATCCCCAGGAACAAAAGTTTAGGTGAGTTTGATAGAGAACATACAAGGGAGAAAGAAATAAATGTTCTCCACACAATCTGGGCGGCTGTATTCTTTAAGAGTTTTGGTTGCAAGTAACGGTAACCCAGACGATCTGAAGAGGAGGAAAGTAACTTCCTAGTTCAAAGAACTGAAAAGTACGGGAATAGTTCCCATTTCAAGCAAAATGTGGTCCAAGGGTTCGAATGATGTCGTCTGGAAATGTTGCTTTGCCCTGCTTCCCTGTCTGTCCGCTTCGTTCTCACGCAGGCACCCTCTCCCCTTGGTGGGGAAGAGGGCCATCAGCTGCTCTGGGCTTATAATCTGCAGTCTCAGGATCCCAGGGAAAAGAGCAAGACTTCTTTTTTTAAAAAAACATTTCCAGCAAGAACCTGGGCGTTGATTCCAATTGGTACAGTTTGGTCATGTGCCGGTCCCTGAGCCAATCACTGTGCCCAGAGGGAGATGTGCTCTGATGTGGACCATTTTTAAGTCTTTATTGAATTTGTTACAATATTGTTTCTGCTTTATGTTTTGGTTTTTTGGCCGGGAGGCCTGTGGGATCTTAGCTCCCCGACCAGGGATCGACTGCACCCCCTGCACTGGAAGGTGAGGTCTTAACCACTGGATCAGCAGGGAAGTCCCCAGGACGTGTGCTCTGATAAGCCAGGCCTGAGTCAGGACCTCGCCCCTGCAGCCTGTGGGGGGAGGGATGTGGACTGCACCGTAAACGTGTGAGCTGACAGTGGGTGAGGTTAGATTTCCTAAGGAAAAGAGGTAAGCTCTTACTCAAAGAAGTAATGCTGAGCAGGCAACACAAGCGACCGCTCGGTGGCCTGCAAAGCCTCCCCTCCCTCAGAACTTGCATCACAGTTAAATGCTGGAACCCTGAAGACAGATGGAGGTGGCTTTCAGTCCTTATTAGTGTGAGCTTGGCAAATGGTTTCATTCCTGTGGGCCTCAGTTTTCTCATTGTATGGTGGGGATACAAGCTGTGCTGTGGGTATACCAGGAGAGTGAAATGAGACAATACTAAATGTTCACTAAATGTTACATATAATTGGTCCTCTTCCCAACTTCCCCTAGGACCCCAGCTTAGATTAAACTGAATGAGGTTAACGAGCTTATCTCTTTTCTTCGTGGCTGTTTCCCTACTCCCTGAACACTGTAGGCACCCAGCCAATATTTCTGGAATGAATCAATGATGACAGAATTAATAAGTGTCCTGTGAATTTCTGTTCTTCAAATGTCAGCTCCCAAGCCTTAGCAAACAGAATTAGTCATTTCCTTCTCTTTATCTTTTGGCATTTTTTATTAACTCTTCTTACAGCCCTTAGCAGCAAGAATGAGAACCAGGAATGTGTGTGACTCAACTCGGGATCCCACTGCTGGTCTAGCGCCTGGCACCCAGAACGGTGTATGTTGATGAATAAAAAAGATCACCTAGGGGCTTCCCTGGTGCCGCAGTGGTTGAGAGTCCGCCTGCCGATGCAGGGGACACGGGTTCGTGCCCCGGTCCGGGAGGATCCCACATGCGGAGCGGCTGGGCCGCTGAGCCTGCGCGTCTGGAGCCTGTGCTCCGCAACGGGAGAGGCCACAACAGTGAGAGGCCCGCGTACCGCAAAAAAAAAAAAAAAAAAAAAAAAAAAAAGATCACCTACTTCAAACTGCTCACCTTACAGATGTTGTCACAGAGACCCAGAGAGGTTAAACAATTTGCCCAAAGCCACACTGTTCCCCACGTGAGCCATGACTTCTAGTTTAATACTCTTCCTTCTGCTTCATACCACCTGGACCCTGGTTCCCTGTGCTGCCATGAGCACTACACACTACTAAGGATAAAGTGAAGTTCTTGGTCTTCTACAAGGGAAGGTGTAACAGGAGAACAAACCTGACTCCATATCGTATCTATTCCTTTAGCTCTAATCCTTGTGCTCTGTTGCCTGTGCTTACTCATGCTGGCTCTGAACCTTTTGTAAAAGAATGTTGCCTAGAGCCTGAAACATACAGGATAGCCCATTCTCAAGGCTTTGACCTTCAAAGGTATAACTCTTTTCCATTCATAAAGAGATTAAAAAGTTGCAGAACAGAGATTAACATTTGTCTTGATGGAGGTTTATAGGAACATTGTGACTTGACCTAAAGGGACAGCTGCAAGAACAAAGGATTCCGGCACTCAGAAGTTTGCAACAATGAGCCACACCCCCTCCCCTTTTAGTATAAAAGAAGCCTGACTTCTAACTTGAGTAAGATGGTTCTTTGGGACACTAGTCCACCACCTTCTACGTCTGCTGGCTTTCTGAAGAAAGTCACTCTTCCTTGCCCCAACATCTTGTCTCTCGATTTATTGGTCTGTCATGTGGCGAGCAGTATGAGCTTGGACTCAGTAACAAAGGGGCATCTGTAATATGGAAAGTCACCAGTACAGAGAGCAGCATCAAATTGTGAATGAGAGGTGAAGGATCATTCACTTACTCCATCCCACATATAGCAGCATTTTTAGTCTCAGATTTTTTCTTTTGCAACCTCTGCTTCTTTCTAATAGCTCAGGCAGGGCTCAGCCATTCCCACCAGCTTCCACAACACGTGCACACCCATCTAGTACCAAACCACTGAAAGAGGAGGCCAACAGGCCTTATTTGGACTGGAGACTGAATGCTAAAGCACATAGCAATGGGTTGATAAGCTCTTCTCCACACTACACCATCCTGTCCTCCATCTGAAGGAAGAGGCCTGGGCAGAGGTAAAGCCAGTCTCTCCCCTCCCTAACTACTCCCAAATCCAATTTCCCAAAGCCCAGGTGCCCTGCCTAGTTAATTTCTATCAAAAACACAATCTACCATTATTAACACACTCAGGACAGTTTATGCTATTCTCATTGGAGACCATAAAAAGGTATTTATTTTATTCATTTATTTGGTCATCAAACATTTCAACAGCTACTGTACTATGTGCCAGGCACTGAGCATACCAAAACGAATAAGTGAATTATAAAGAATGTATCTGTCAGCTAAGACATCTAAGTAATCCATTAATACCATTTGTTTCAAAATCCCCAAAGCACAGAAGCTTTCTCATTCCCCATCACCCCACCCCAACTGATATTTAATTCAAAGAAATGCTTTGAAGAGCATGTCATTATCAGCTTTATAATTAAGAGGAAAGGTTCTTTCGAGGCAAAATTGATCTTCTGACCAGCCAAACGGTGTTTTCCATAAACATTTTTAAAAAAACTGAAAACAGCAGGCAGGTGCAGACTGCTCTCTCACAGTTAGAAAGAAGGTTGAGGTGATGTGTTTACTGCTTTCTTAACACCAGGAGGAAAGGCTGCTTCTAAATTTAAAGTATTCTGAATGTTTTGATGTGAGAAGGAAGCAAAACATGTAAGACTCCATCAAAAATCTCTTTTGGAGGAGCTCAGAAGAGCCCAGTGTGATTTTTTTCCAGGACTCAGGAGCACAGAAAATATATCTCAATGAATTAACTTGGCTGAGCATAAACCATTTTGCTTCCACTTTCATTTGTAACAAGTTCATTCATTTTGCAAAATTAATGACCCTAACTTGTTAGTGTTATCTGGGCTTCTGGAACTTTCCCTAGTATCCCCAAACTCCTTCCTTATAAGGCATTAGAAAGTATCCTTTTTAGTATAAAAAGGGACATTTTAGTTTCTCATTTACCCAAATATCTAATTTTTGAGTGAGGAAACTGAGGCCCAGAGTGTTTTGCTCGAGAGCACACAGCTAATGAGCCCTAGAGCCAAGACTAAAATAAGTCCCTTAACTCCAAATTGAGTTACACTTAAAGGAGCCCATTAAATAATTGTAGTTCTTGAAATTTACATAAGAGTCTACAGATTGTTAAGGGCCTTATATGTACTGGGTACTTTACATATACTTTTTTCTTTAAATCCTCCCATAAAACCTCCAAGACAGGGGTCATTAAACTACACACTAAAGTGCTTAAATAATGCCAGTATGTAGCACTTACAGTAAACCGAGTACTTCCTAGATATTTTCTCCAATTTGAACAAAAGTCCTGCAAGGTATCATCATCCCTGTTTTACAGATGAGAGGCTTGGTTCTCTGAGAGATGAAGCAAATTGCTAAATTCACAAAGCTAGGAAATCATGGTGATGGATCCAAATCTCCCCGTGAAAAGACCTACTGTAACCCACAGAACACCCCCCAAGCATTAGGTACTTGACTCCAATAACAGTGCAACTAGTCAAGTCATCTGGGGCTGCCAGGTAGGGCCAAGCACTCAGTAGTGTAGTGGTACCACATGAAGCGACCTTGCATTAGGGTCTGCCTGAAGCTTAGCTTGTCAAAGTCAAAAACCTGGCCCTATCATTTCATGTAGGGGTGGCTTGTGTCCTTAAGACAGATTCACATTAGCAATATCACAAAATAATAAGCAGATAATTATGATGATAATAATATTGATAACTATCATTTGAGTATATGTTATATATGATACGCTTTATGTCCATTATCTCTAGTTATTATAGACATAGACCTATATGCCTAAGAAACAAACCCCATTTTCCACTCAGGACACATCCTTATGTTGAATCGTGGTGCTTAAGGGTATCCTAAAGAATATGAACAAGGAATTGTCACAGAAGGAGGTGAGGGTCTTACCTCACTCTGCAGTGATCTACTCAATACCCTCTAATGAAGGATCATTGCCAAAAGTCGATTTTCCTTACATAAGTTATAAGTATTTGACAGGCTTAGTCTAAAATCAGAACTGGTAATATGGTAATCAGTACTCAGATATTGACTAAGTCTATTTTTTTGTGCTCCTTAATAGTTATGACAAAAAGGTATGCTACAATGCCTAAGGCAACAATGTGATAAGATTTTGAGAAATTTGTCTGTGTCATCATGTAATAACATTTTTACAGATCTCATCGTAACACATGTTACTCCTCGGAAGACTTAAGCAGTTAGGCAATCTCTTCTATTGCTACTTGATTTTGACAATTTTTTTGTCCTCGTATTTTTGGAATGAAGCAGTGTGTTAGGCCAAGGGAGATATATCCCATCTTACTACACAGTGGCACCAACATCTCATTTTTATTCACAACAGCAACCAAGACCAACCTCATTCAAAAAATTAGAGGGCTTCCCTGGTGGTACAGTGGTTGAGAGGCCGCCTGCCGATGCAGGAGACGCAGGTCCGTGCCCCAGTCCGGGAGGATCTCACGTGCCGCGGAGCGGCTGGGCCTGTGGGCCGTGGCCGCTGGGCCTGCGCGTCCGAAGCCTGTGCTCCGTGACGGGAGGGGCCACGGCAGTGAGAGGCCCGCGTACCGCAAAAAAAAAAAAAACATTAGAAACACGAACTTATTTGGGAAGTGCCTCAAAAGCCACCCACTCTTTTGCAGGCTTTGGTCTCTTCTGATGGCTCTGTTACGTAAGATCACGACCATAGGACTGAACTAGGACATATCAAGTAGAAGCCATTGGTCCTAAAAGATGGCTAAATAAAGAAGAGTGAAGTCTCCAGTGTAAGTCCATCCTCCTATCCCCTCCAGAGAAAAAAATATTTCCAAGTACTGGCTCTGGGTCCATGTAGACATTTCCTATATACATGGAGACATTTAACATGATGATCAAAGAGGAGGTCCAATGCAGTATAAATGTCAAGAGTAGGTTCTATCACCCTCCTACACTGTTGGTGGGATTGTGAATTGGTGCAGCCACTATGGAAAACAGTATGGAGGTTCCTCAAAAAACTAAAAATAGAAGTACCATATACGGACTTCCCTGGTGGTGCAGTGGTTAAGAATCCACCTGCCAATGCAGGGGACACGGGTTTGAGCCTGGTCCTGGAAGATCCCACATGCCTCGGAGCAACTAAGCCCGTGTGCCACAACTACAGAGCCTACACTCTAGAGCCCGCGAGCCACAACTACTGAAGCCCGTGTGCCTAGAGCCTGTGCTCCGCAACAAAGACAAGCCATGGCAATGAGAAGCCCTCACACTGCAACAAAGAGTAGCCCCTGCTCGCTACAAATAGAGAAAGGCTGCATGCAGCAACAAAGACCCAGTGCAGCCAAAAATAAATAAATAAATAAATTTAAAAAATAAAGAAATACCATATGATCCTGCAATCCCACTCCTGGGCATATATCCAGAGAAAACTATAATTCAAAAAGATACATGTGGCCTTCCCTGGTGGCAGTGGTTGGGAATCTGCCTGCCAATGCAGGGGACACGGGTTCGAGCCCTGGTCTGGGAAGATCCCACATGCCGCGGAGCAACTAAGCCCGTGAGCCATAACTACTGAGCCTGGGCGTCTGGAGCCTGTGCTCCACAAACGGGAGAGGCCACGACAGTGAGAGGCCCGCGCACCACGATGAAGAGTGGTCCCCGCTTGCCACAACTAGAGAAAGCCCTTGCACAGAAACGAAGACCCAACACAGCCAAAAATAAATAAATAAATTTAAAAAAGAGTATTACACCTTTAAAAAAATAAAAATAAATAAATAAAAATTAAAAAAAAGATACATGCACCCCAATGTTCATTGCAACACTATTTACAATATCCAAGACATGGAAACAACTTAAATGTCCATCGACAGACAAATGTATAAAGAAGATATGGTATATATACACAATGGAATACTACTCAGCCATAAAAAAGAATGAAATAATGCCATCTGCAGCAACATAGATGGACACAGAGATTATCATATTAAGTGAAGTAAGTCAGAAAAAAAAAGACAAATACCATATGATATCACTTATATATAGGATCTAAAATATGAACAAATGCACTTATCTACAAAACATAAACAGACTCACAGACATAGAGAACAGGCTTGTGATTGCTAATGGGGATGGGGGAGTGGGGGAGGGATGGATTGGGAGTTTGGGATTAGCAGATGTAAACTATTACATATATTGATAGAACCGTTTGGCCAACCCAACAGAATGGAAACAACAAGGTCCTACTGTATAGCCCAGGGAACTATAGTCAATATCCTATGATAAACCGTGATGGAAAATAACATGAAAAAAATGTATATATATGTATAACTGAATCACTTTGCTGTACAGTAGAAATTAACACAACATTTCAAATCAACTATACTTCAGTAAATTTTTTTTTTTTTTTTTTTTTTGCGGTACGCGGGCCTCTCACTGTTGTGGCCTCTCCCGTTGCGGAGCACAGGCTCCGGACGCGCAGGCTCAGCGGCCATGGCTCACGGGCCCAGCCGTTCCGCGGCATGTGGGATGTTCCCGGATCGGGACACGAACCTGTGTCCCCTGCATCAGCAGGCGGACTCTCAACCACTGCGCCACCAGGGAAGCCCTACTTCAGTAAATTTTTTAAAAAGAATAGGTTCCATCTCATTCCTCTTCTTGAGCCAATAACTCATAGCTAATTAGCTGAGAAGGAGCTGCTGGATTCACTCATGATAAGGGCCCTGCATTGTTGTCAAAACTATATACCCAGATAGTAGAAAAGCTAAAACCAAAATGTTGGCTGAGGTTATATACAGGAAAAGATGTAGACAGGATGTAAAAGCCAAGTCATTAGAGTCATAAATGGACCAAACTCAGACATGACACAGCTCTAAATACAGTCTAAACATTAGTAATTTCTGGGAAGTTTTCTGCAGGTTAATTTCATCTATCACATACAGATTCTTATATCTTATCTTGACGTATTGAGTTGATTCAGTTTATTTTGAGGACCTACATGCCATTTTCTTCTACAACTGCACCAACATACACATACACATACTCAAACAACATTAGTCTCAAAAATTATATACAAACCAACTGAGCCTGGGTTTGGGTTTAATCAGCCAAAAGTTGTTTGGAAATTTGTCTACTCATTTGGGAAAAAAGTGAACTTAGACGCTTATCTCAAACTATAAACAAAATTAAAGTTACAGGATTAAAGATTTAAGCAAAAAAAAAACCCCCAAAAAACAAAAAAAAACTATAAACATACTACAGATGATACATCTAGCTATGGTGACCGGAAAAGGTTGGAAGAACCTCTCCCCAAGAAACAAGTAACTGAAAAGTGTTTATTCATGAAAACCTACTCAAATTATAGATAATAACAGCAGGACTCTGAGGCTTCTTGCCTGAGGAGCTCTGGTCCCCCACCTAGCTCAGCTGGCAATGACAGTAGGTTTTACTACTAGGGCAGTGCTGGGTGAGAAAATCTACAGCCTTGCTGCCTGGGTGCAGACTTCATTTGGGGCAGAGAGCAAAAACTCTCACTGGTAGTGTTGTTAGTTAAAGTAGCAAAACTAGAAAAAAAAAATAGAATGGGGAAAACCTGTAGGTCTGCTAGCCTGAGGCTGTGGTTGGCTGTGGCAGACCAACCAGTTTATAGGAAGATCCTAGAAATGAGAAAGCTTTAGAAGGGCTAGATACACTCTCCACACATCTTTGGCTGACTGGGGAACTACACATGTGCAGAGGAGACTTGAGAGAGCTTAATATAAAGTGAAAGTCAAGGCAGACTTGAGAACTGGCTTAACTTTGAATGCACTCCTCAATCCACAAACAGATTGATTAGCAGAGGGTAGAACTTTTATAGACTCAAGATACGTGAGCACAACTTCTGCCTAAATCATTGGTTGATCACTAAGCTATGCAGACATAGAGGTGACCCCTAGGAAGTCAGGCCAAAAAATAAAAATGAATTTTAAAAAATTGAGCAAAGACATCAGTGGCCACATACCACAAAGGCAACAGACTCTACCATTTACAGGAAAGGTACAAAAGTAAAGGAAACAAAAGAGAACCTCATGGGTGACAGTCAGAAACCTCAGGGGTAAAAATCAATATATTACCTAAAAAGTCAGTTTTCAACAAAAATTATGAAACATACAAAGTAATAGAAAAGCGTGATCATGTTCAGGCATAAAAGCAGTCAATACAAATCCATTCTAACTGTGCTCAGATGTTAAAAGTAGCAGACAAAGACATCAAAGCAGTTACTATAACTATGCATAAAGAATTAAAGGAAACTTTGTTAAAAGAATTAAAGGAAAGTATTATAACAACAATTGACAATAGTGAATCTTAATAGAGAAATATCAACTATAAAATGAACCAAATGAACATTAGAGTTGAAAAGTATAACAAAATGAAAAATGAGTTTGAGAGTAGATGTGAGATAACAGAAGGAAAAAACTCATAAATTTGAAGATAGAGTAATCAAAATTATCCTTTCAGAAGAACACAGAGAAGAAAGATTGAAGGAAAATGAGCAGACCCACTGAGACCCTTGGGATAACAGAAAAAATTCCAACACACATGAATTAGGAGTCCTGAAGGAGAGGAAAGAGAAAAAGAGGTAGAAAAAAATTTAAAGTAATAATTCTTGAAAACTTCCTAAAGGTGCTGAAAAACATTTAGTGGCAGGTTCAAGGAATCCAACAAACCTAAGTAAGATAAACACAGAGATTCACACATCATAGTCGAATTGCTGAAAGCCAAAGACAATGAGAAAATCTTGAGTTCAGTAAGAGAAAAACGACTGTCATGTACAGGAGAACAACAACATGTACATCAGCTAACTTTCCATCAGGAAAAATGGAGGCTGCAAGGCAGCAGAATGAAAGAAAGAGTCTTAACTAACATATATAGCAAAACTATCTATCAAAAATGAAGGCAAAATAAAGTCATTCAAAGATAAACAAAAATAGGGAATTTGTAGCCATCAGAACTGCCTCCTAAGAAATACTAAAGGAAGACTTTCAGGCTAAAAGAAGATGATATCAGATAACTTGAATTCACAGAAAGAAATGAAGAGCATTGGAAATTATAAATATTGGGTAAACATAAAAGACTGTATAAACAGGTATTGTTCTCTTTTCTCCCTGAATTTCTTTTAAAAAGTGATTTCATAAAGCAATAATTATAATTCTGTACTGTTGGATTTGTGTTGTATATAGATACAATATATATGGCAATAATAGTGCAGGGCTTCTCTGGTGGCGCAGTGGTTGAGAGTCTGCCTGCCAATGCAGGGGACACGGGTTTGGGCCCTGGTCCAGGAGGATCCCACATGCCGCGGAGCGGCTGGGCCCGTGAGCCATGGCCGCTGAGCCTACGCGTCCAGAGCCTGTGCTCCGCAGCGGGAGGGGCCACAACAGTGAGAGGCCCACGAACCGCAAAAAAAAAAAAAAAATAATAATAATAATAATAGCACAAAAGAGAGAGGAAGAATTAGAGCTATATTGGAACCAAGTTGCTGTATTTTACCAGAATGGTCATTATTTAACTGAAGCAGGTTGTAGTAAGTTTACATATATATTGTAACCTAAAGCACCACTAGAAAATTAATTTTAAAGAATAGTTAATAAAACAACATAGGAATTTAAATGGCATGCTAAAAATATTTAACACAAAAGAAGCCAGCAAAAGAGGAACAGAGGGACAAAAAAGACATGAGACAAACAGAAAGCAAACAGCAAAATGGCAGATGTAAGTCTGACCATATCAATTATTATATTAAGTGTGAATGAATTAAACTCTTTAATCAAAAGGCAATCATTATCAGCCTGGTTTAGAAAAGCAAGTTCCAACTATATGCTGCCTTTAAGAAAAATACTTTAGATTCAAAAACACAAATAGATGGAAAGAAAAATAATGGGAGAAAGACATATGCCATGCAGTTATTATAAATACCTACATTAATATCAGAAAAAAATAGAATTTAAGACAAAAACATATTACTAAAGAGGGACATCAAGTAATGATAAAAGGACTAAAACATCAGGAATCTATAAGAATTATAAATATATAAGGAACTAATAACAGAGTACTGAATACATGAAGCAAACACTGACAAAATGGAAATAAACAATTTAGTAATTATAATTGGAGATTTCAAGTTCCTTTTCTCAGCAGTTAAACTAGAAATAAAATTAATAATGATATAGAAGACATAAACAACAACCAACCAACTGTACCCAATTATTGATAACATATGTAGAAGATTACACAATGGTTTCAATCCACATGGAATATTTTCCAGGTAGATCATATGTTAAAGTATAAAACTAATCTCAGTAAACTTAAAAGGATTAAAACCATACAAAATATATTCTTCAACCATGATAGAACTAAATTGGAAATCAGATACAGAAAAATTTGGGCAACCTTCAAAATTTTGAAAAATATACTTCTAAGTAACACATGAGTCAAAGAAGAAATCACAAGGTTAATTAGAAAATAGCTTTTAAAAACCCAAACATACTAAAATGTATTAGTGCAGGTGATGCAATGCTTAGAAGAAAACTTACAGCATTGAACACTTAAATGAGAAAATTAGAAGATCTATAATCAATAAAAAAGAAGAGCATATCAAACCTAAGTAATTACATGGAAGGAAACAATAAAGATCAGAGTGGAAATCAATAAAATAAAAGTAGAGAAAGAAATCAACAAAATCAAGTCAATTCTTTGAAAAGAATAAAATTGATACAACTTTCACTAGACTGACAAAGAAAAAAGAGATAAAATATAAATTACTAAAATCAGGAATGAAAAGGGGATATAATCGCTGATTTGACAGAAATTGAAAGAATTATGAGAGTATTATGAACTACTTTAGGCCAGCTAATTACACAATGTAGATGAAATGGAAAGATCAATAACAAATTAAAAATTGAATTAGTAATTAAAAATTTTCCCACAAAGAAAAGCCCAGGCCCAGATGACTTTACTGGTAAATTTTCTCACATCTTTAAGGAAGAAGATATACCAATCCTACACAAACTCTTTCAGAAAATATATGTATTAGTTTGCTAGGGCTGCCATAACAAATTACCCCAAACTCAATGGCTTAAACAACAGAGATGTATTATCTCACAGTCTGGAGACTAGATATCTGAGATCAAGGTGTCATCAGGGCTGGTTCCTTTTGAGGCTGTGAGGGAAGGGTATGTTCAGGCCTCTCTCCTTGGCTTGTAGATGGCCTGTTTTCTCCCTATGTCTTCACCTTGTCTTCCCTCTGTCTGTGTCTCTGTGCAAGTTTCTCCTTCTTATAAGGACACCAGTCATATTAGATTAGGGCCCATCCTAATGATCTCATTTTAAGTTGATTACCTCTGTGAAGACCCTATCTCCAAATTAGGTCACAATCTGAGGTATTAGTGGTTAGTACTTTAACACATGAATTTGAGGAAGGGACACCATTCAACCTATAACAATGGGTAAGGAACAAATACTTTGCAACTCATTCTGTGAGGCCAGGATTATCACCCAGATATCAAAGACAGATATATCAGAAGTAGAGAAAACAAAAGACTAACATCCCTCATGAAAACTGATACAAAATTTATGAAAATAATATTAGCAAACTAAATATATAAATACATATATTTTGATTACACATGATGACCAAGTGGGAATTACTTCAGGAAAGTAAGGTTGATTTAACATCTAAAAATAAATTAATATTATATATCATATTAATAGAATGGACAAAAAAAATCACATGATCATCTCAGCAGCTACAGGAATGGCATTTGACAAAATTCAATACCTATTCATGATTAAAAAACAAGCAAACAAAAACACTCTCCACAAAGTTCTAGACAAAAACTAGAACTTCCTTAACCTGTTAAAGAGCTTCTAAAAAATCCTACAGCTGTGTTATACTTACGGGTGAAAGACTGAAAGCTTCCTTCCTAAGATCAGGAACAAGACAAGGATGTCTGTTCTTACCACTTCTATTGAAAAAGTTACTGAAGCCTTTACCCAGGAATAGGCTAGAGCAAGAAATAAAAAACAACCAGGGGACTTCCCTGGTGGCTCAGTGGTTAAGACTCTGAGCTCCCAATGTAGGGGGCCCGGCTTTGATCCTTGGCCAGGGAACTAGATCCCACATGCATGCCACAACTAAGAGTTTGCATGCCACAACTAAGGAGCCTGCATGCTGCAACTAAGGAGCCCATGAGCAGCAACTAAGGAGCCCACGAGCTGCAACTAAGGAGCTGGCACAACCAAATAAAAAAATAAATAAGAAGGCAACCAGATTGGGAAAGGAAGGAGTAAAATTGTCCTTATTCACAAAATATGAATATTAAAAATCTGATGGAATGTACAATAAACCTGCTAAAAGTAATAAGTTTATCAACATTGCAAAATACAAGCAACAATCTACAAATGAAATTAAGAAAAAATTCCAGTTGCAATAGTCATAAAAAGAATAAAACACTTAGAGAAATACTAACAAAATAAGTGTAAGAGCCATACACTGAGAACTTTAAAAGATTTAAAGAAATGGAGAGACATATCATGTTTACAGGTTGGAAAACTCAATATTGTGAAGACGGCAGTTCTGCCCAAATTGATCTGTAGATTCAAATGCAATCCCTATCAAAATCCAGCAGGATTGTCTTTATAGAAACTAGCAAGTTGATGCTAAACTGTATATGAAAATGCAAAAGACCTGAACTAGCCAGTATAAGTTTGAATAAGAAAAGCAAAATTAAAGGATTCACATTACCTCATATCAAAATTTACTATAAAATACAGTAATCAAGAAAGTGTGGTATTGGTATAAAGATAGATATATTAATCAATGGAACAGAATAGAGAGTACAGAAATATACCCCTACATTAATGGACAATTTATTTCTATTTTCAACAAAGATGCCAAGACAATCTGCTGTAGAAAAGATAGTTTTTTCAACAAATAGTGCTAATACAATTGAATATGAATATGCAAATAAAAAAATTTAGTCCTTACCTCACACTGTACACAGATATTAACTTAAATGGAGCATAGACTTCAGTATAGATCTAAAACTATAAAATGTCTAAAAAAGCACAGGAGAAAATCTTTGTGGCCTTGGGTTAGGCATAGAGCTCTTAGATTTGACACGAAAAGCAAGATCCATAAAAGAAAATATTGATAAGTTGCACTTCAACAAAATTTAGAACTTTTGCTCTTCAAAAGATACCATTAAGAAAACAAAAAGATAAACCATACACATGGAGAGATTATTTGCAAATCATGTATTTGATAAAGGATTTGTATCCTGATCAAGCAAAGAATTCTTACAGCTCGATAATTAGAAGGCAATTAAAAAATATGCAAACAACTTTAGTAGACATATCACCCGAGAAAAAATATGAATGGCTCAACATCGTTACTCATTAGGGAAATGCAAATGAAATCACAATAAGATACAACTCACTGTCCACCCACTATAAGGGCTACAGTTAAGAAACTAACAATACCAAGTGTTGGCAAGATTCTAAAATGGTGTAACATTTGGAAAATAGTTGGAAAGTTTCTTAAAAAGTTGAACATATACTCCACAAATGATACAGCAATTCTACTCCTAAGTACCTACTGAAAAGGAATGAAGGCAAATGTCTACAAAAAGACTATACGTGAACATACAAAGTAGCATTATTCATAATAAGAAAAAACTGGAAATAACCCAAATGTCAATCAACTGGTATACAGATAAACGAAATGTGGTATACCTATACAATGGAATGCTATTTAGTACTGAAAAGGAACAATCTACTAATACTACAACATGGATAAACTTCAAAGTCATTATGCTAAATGAAAGAAGCCAGACACAAAAGACAACATATTGCATAGTTCCATTTATATGAAATTTCTAGGAAAGGCAAATCTACAGAACTAAAAAGCAGATCACTGGTTGCCTTAGCCTGACGTTAGAATGAGAAGTAACTGTAAAGGGACACAAGGGAACTTTCTGAGTTGATGGAAACGTCTTAAAACTGGATGGTTGCATGACTCTCCCCAGTTGCAAAAATAATTGAACAGTATACTTACCTTGGGTGAATATTTTTGCATGTACACTGTATCTCAAGAAAGCCTTAAAACTAATTAAAAGTAAAAAATATTAGAAAAGAAATAGAAAAGTTAACATATGTGTATTAAATGCTGCAGAAACAAGTGATGTGGGAATGGGCACAGAAAGATAAAAAAAACATTTTAAAGGAATAATGACAATTTGCTAAAACTTGGAAGGGGCGGGTGAAGGAGAGAAAGGAATCAAAAGTTCCACGAGTTTTCACATCGAAGCTGGTAGGCTGAGGTGCTCTCAGGGTGTAAAATATCACTAGGAAGTTTGATTGAGTTTGACAGGCAATTGGAAATGAAACCCTGGAGCTCAGACAGATGTCTGTTTGAAGGATGCAGATTTGGAAATCATGCACAGGGCTGAAATCATGGGACTGAATGAGATCATGAGAAAATTAAGAGCAAGCGGGACAGGACAGAACCTTGTAGAATACACATCCCCAAGGAGCCTGAGAAGGAAGAGTTAGAAGGAATTTAAAGAAAGAAATATCTCCTATGCCTTCATGAGACTCACCTGCCAGAAAGTCGCAGTGGTGGCCAACTCACAAAGAAACACAGGCAGGAAGGAGGCAACAAATCCACAAAGACTGTAGTATTTCTAGAAAATAAAGATAGAAACATGATACATTTTGCCGTTTTTGCCTCACTCCTTAAAATAGATTTATTAAGAGGTAGGATGGGGCTTCCCTGGTGGCGTAGTGGTTAAGAATCCACCTGCCAATGCAGGGGATACAGGTTCAAGACCTGATCCAGGAAGATCCCACATACTGTGGAGCAACTAAGCCCATGCGCCACAGCTACTGAGCCTGCATTCTAGAGCCCACAAACCACAACAACTGAGCCCGTGTGACACAACTACTGAAGCCCATGCGCCTAGAGCCCGTGCTCTGCAACAAGAGAAGCCACTGCAACGAGAAGCCCGTGCACTGTGATGAAGAGTAGCCCCTGCTCGCCGCAACGGAGACCCAATGCAGCCATAAATAAATAAATAAAAATTTTTTTAAAAAGAGGGGGGTGAACAAAGTAAAAGGGTCATGTTGCTAACAAAAATAGAAATGAGGGGTTTTTTTCATGATAACCAGGAAAAATAAGGAAACAATGAACAGGCTGGGGAAACAACATAAACAGGCCTGAAAGAGTTAAGCAACCTTGGTTATTCTTTAGCTGTTACTACCAACAAGCACTTGTAGCTAGACTTGTCCTTCCCAAAGCTGATTACTCTCTGACTCCATACAAATTACCCTTTGCACCTGGCATTCCTTCTCCCCCTACACTCCCTTGTAGCACTCTTCATTTCAGAAAGAAGGTCACGGGCCGATAACTTCAGGGACACCAGACACAGGTGCTGAGCCACCTGATGCCAGCTTTGGCCATGAATTTGCAGAAGAAAAGAAATGCAAGACCTTCACTACTTTTGATCCTTATCATATACCCCAGACTGTGAGCCCCACGTATAAAATCTTCTTTGATTCCCCAAGGAGGGGGGCACAGTTCTTGAGGCGTTAGCCTAGTGTCTTCCCTTTGCCCGGCAAAGAAAATAAAAAGCCTCTCCATTTCTTATCTTCCAATTCTCTGTCTCCGTATTTTTATTCGGCATCAATGCACAGGGAGCCAGATTTGGCAACAGTCAGGGGAAGGAGAGACAAAGGTGCTCCCTCTTCAGCTGCGTTTTTGCTTTCTGCAGTTTCAGTGACATAGAAAATTCCAGAAACAGAAGTTTCAAATTGCGAGCTGTTCTGAGTAGCCTGATGAAATCTCTTGCAGTCCTGCTATGTCCCAGCGTTTGAGAATCACCCCTTTGTCCAGCCATCTACAGGGCGTAAAAGCTACCTGCCCGTTAGTACAGGAAAAACATAGCATATGTAGGGTTCACCCCTCTCCGGGGTTTCGGGAATCCACTGGGGACCTTGGAACGTATCACCCATGGGTAAGGGGGGATTACTGTACATGGAGAAGAGAAAAAGGGGGAGATGGGGAGTTTTATGTGGGGCTAGCTGACATTCTCTAGGTGTTGTCCCTGCCCCAAGAGGATTCTCTGGCCCTCATCCCTGTCTCCACCCTGCTTCCCGTCCAGAGCCTGACCTTGTTTGCTGGGACAGCGACACAGCCCTCTTCTTGCATCTGCACCCCTCCAGAGCAAGCACCCACCGCTCTGCCTGTGGCCTCCCTCCCCTCGTGGGGCGGGGCGGGTGGGGGAGGGGGGGTAGGGTGGCCGGGCCAATAGCTCCTCGGATCTTAAAGAGGTGCAGGTCCTCAATATAATCATCAAAAACCCAGTGATAAATGCAATACGTAGCCTGTAACCACAGCTTTTGGCTATAAAGGACATTATTGGAACAACTGAAAAAACCTGAATCTGGATGGTGGTAATATGTCAATGTTAATTTCCCAATCTTAATGATTGTATTGTGGTTATGAAGGAGGATGTCCTTCTTTGTAGTCACTCAAATATTTGGATTGATGGAGAATCATGTGGGCAACTTACCCTCAAGTGGTTCAGGGGAAAAAATGTTCTTTGTACTATACTCGCAACTTTTTTATAAATTTGAAATCGTTTCAAAAAAATTTTAAAGCTGTATGTTAGCGGGTAGGTTGGTTTGACGTTATGTTTTTGGTTTATGGGTTAGTAGGACCAGACAGAATGAAACCAGCGAGGGAGGTATGGAAGGAGGGAGGCTGGGTGCCCTGTTTCCCCGTCCTGGTTTTTGTAGACCTCCGGGTTGAAAGACTGGAAGTAACCCTGTTTGCCTTGCAAAATGTAAACAAAGACATTACCCTTAAACAGTGTAATAATGTGCTTTCCTCATCCCAGCTAACAGCAGGGGCTCCCGCAATCAGACCAAATAAGTTTAGTCTCTGTCGCTGGGGAGGTTCGCTCCCACAAAGAAAGGCAATTTAAGTAATTAGCCAGTCTTAAGGCAGGATCATCTACTGGGCTCAGCGGGGTCCAGGGAGCACATAGCTGGTGGGGGAGGAAAACGATCCTTCATTTTCACACTCCCTTCTTCTAACCCAAACTTTCAAAGCATGCTCAGAGAGGACACTTTTCCTCAGTGCCTCTCAATGTCCCAGATGGAAAGAAGCTGATGGCTGAGCCAAACGAGCACATGCTGACAAGCTGTTGTTTCCTCTTCGGGTTTGTTTGCTTCCCAATGAAAACAGCTCTGTTGTTTTTCCAGACTGTAAAAGTGATCCATGCTTGTTATTAAAACAAATTTAGACAATAACAAATAAGGGTAGTTGGGGCTTCCCTGGTGGCGCAGTGGTTGGGGGGCCGCCTGCCGATGCAGGGGATGCGGGTTCTTGCCCCGGTCCGGGAGGATCCCGCATGCTGCGGAGCGGCTGGGCCCGTGGGCCATGGCCGCTGGGCCTGCGCTCCACTACAGGAGAGGCCGCAGCAGTGAGAGGCCCGCGTACCGCAAAAAATAAATAAATAAATAAATAAGGGTAGTTATAAAGTAGAGAGTTAAAATTATCTATAGGCACTTCCCTGATGGCACAGTGATTAAGAATCCGCCTGCCAATGCAGGGGACAGGGGTTCGATCCCTGGTCCAGGAAGATCACACATGCTGTGGAGCAACTAAGCCCGTGCACCACAACTACTGAGTCTGAACTCTAGAGCCCGCGAGCCACAACTACTGAAGCCCTCGCGCCTAGAGCCCGTGCTCCACAACAAGAGAAGCCACCACAGTGGGCAGCCCGTGCACCGCAACGAAGAGTAGCCCCCACTCGCCACAACTAGAGAAAGCCCGTGCACAGCAACGAAGACCCAACACAGCTAAAAATAAATAAATAAATAATGCATTTAAAAAAAAATTATCTATAATCTTCCCAACCAGAGAGAGCTATGGTTCATAATTTAGTGTATTATCCTTCACGTTTATATAATTATAAATAAAAATATGGTTATAGTAAACTAGCTGCATTATAACCATTATAATCTTTGTTTTCCTCTTACTCTATCATGGGCATCTTTACATGTTAATAAATATATATTCGTGATGTCACACCACAAAGAATCCTTTGCCCAGACAACCCAATAGAAAAGTGGGCAGAAGACTTTAGTGTTCTTTGGGGGCAATGCCCAATAAACACTAAAAGAATGCTCTAGTCATCAGGAAAATTCAAATTAAAACCACAATCACCCACCAGAACAGCTAAAGTGAAAGAGACAGATAAAAGCACATGGTGGCAAGCATGTGAAGCAATTAGAACCGTCACGCAGTGCTGGTCGGTTGTAAATTGGTACAACTGCTTTGGAAAACTGTTTGGCAATATCTCCGTAAACTAATCATACGTATATGTAGAGTTCAGCAGTTCTAGTCTTAGGTAAAGAGAGAACAGATGTGCATATACTTCTTCACTGAAACATAGGTACAAGAGTGTGCATAGCCTCACTATTTATGATAGCCCCAAACTGGAAACAACCAAATGTCCAGGTATTGTAGAACAGATGTGAGACAGGCTGGGACCTGGGACCCTTTGCTGCAGTGCTTGCCCCTGGACAAACATCTCCTCAAGCAACAGAATACAAAGAAACTATAAGGGACCAAAATAACTGCACTCATGCCCAGTCGGGGCAAATTATGAACGAGATACAAAAAGACCAAATCCACCTGCCACTTCTGAGGAGCCAGGAGCAAAGGCAGGGAACTTCGCATGATCCCTGCACACAGCACCACCGAAGGGGTGGGCAGACCCCCTAAGCCACCCCTTCAGCCCGACCCCTGGACACACCTCTACCCTCACCCCATATAAGGAACTAGTTTGCACCCCCCCACACACTCAGGGAGTGAGCAAGGGAAACTGTTACTTGTCTGTGCTCCCTCCTGCTTCAGCACCAGTCTCAATAAAGCCTTGCCTGAATTTCTTGTCTGGCTGCTTTTATCAATTTCTACTAATTAAAGAGTCCAAGAACCCTGGTTGGGGGGCTTCCCTGGTAGTGCAGTGGTTAAGAATCCGCCTGCCAATGCAGGGGACACGGGTTCGAGCCCTGATCTGGGAAGATCCCACATGCCGTGGAGCAACGAAGCCCGTGTGCCACAACTACTGAACCTGTGCTCTAGAACCCGCGAGCCCCAACTACTGAGCCCATGCGCCGCAACTACTGAAGCCCATGCACGTAGAGCCTGTGCTCCACAAGAGAAGCCATCACAATGAGAAGCAAGTGCACTGCAACGAAGAGTAGCCCCTGCTCGCCACAACTAGAGAAAGCCCGCGTGCAGCAAGGAAGACCCAATGCAGCCCCCCCGCAAAAATACAGATGGCCAAGAGGCACATGAAAGGATTAAAAAAAAAAAAAAACAAAAAAAAAAACCCTGGTTGGTAACAGGTGAATTGTAGTATATCTATAATGGAATACTATACAATAGTGAGAATGAATGGATGCCAACTACACATAACAACATGGATGACTTTCACAAACATAACATAGAGAAAAAGAAGCCAGCCACAGAAGATTACACACTGTGCAATTCATTTATAACAACATCAAGAGAAAGTTTACTAACCATGATTAGGTCAGGATAGAGGTTATCCTTCTCAGGGGATGGGGACTGCAGGGGGGCACATGGGGACTTCTGCGTAATGGTAAACTTGTCTTTCTTGATTTGGGTACTGGAGAGAGAAGTGTATTCACTAAAGTTTATCAAGCTGTGCCCTTAGGATCCGTGTATTTTTCTGTATGTAGCATGCCAATAAATATACTATACACAGTAACACTACCAATAAAATTAAATGAATCAACTCTCCAAAGCCTGGAATCAATTGGATTATATTCAGACATTTTTTTCTTACAATCAAATTGTAGGAATTTCCTAATATTTAAGGCAAAACCTACATCCAGACCGCATACAATATTAATGGCATTTCCATTTTTAACCCTCTTTAGCTATTATGACCCATATCTGCCTGTCCCCTCTCCATAGGCACTGTGTTAAGTAGTAAAGAACATCCCAATCCTTGGCCCATAGAGCCGCCCCCAAAAAGCTCGAACAGTCGTTCTTACCAGGTGGTACTTTGCAGTCACCTTAAACTCACGTGCATCTAGGTGAGTGTGAGCTAGGTTGTTATTAATTGTACATTGCCGAGATGCTATGGATTGCCACCTAGATTCTGCCTCAGGGCTGGGGCACTCATTTCCCAGCTCCAGGGAGTGTTACTTCTTCAGGACTCAGGAGAGTCCCTTCCCAGAAATTGTTCTCGGTAGAATGAAGCTGCCTGCTTGGTTTATGCTTCTTCCTGGGGCAGCTCACATTCAGTGACTGGTGTGGACAGAATAAAAGGGCTGGCCCGTGCCTCAGTGGGGGATGACTCTGAAGGCCCACCCCAGCTCCAGGGTGCCCCACAATTTAGCTAAAGCCTCTGTTAAAACTGCATCACAGTTCAAAGTTTCCCTTTATCCAATCTTGCTTTCCTTATTTCCTCCCAGATGTTATGTCTGAGAATATCTCCTGTAAACTTTCTGTACACAAATCTCCATTTCAACATTTGTTTCCTAGGGGACCTGACCTGAGACGTTCACCTATGAGAAAGAATTCAAAATACATGTCACGTCGTTGTAAACCAGCGTTGTCTAGGATAGGCTTTACGGAAAAGGCAAACCCTTAAGTCCATACAGAATTACAATTTGGGAGAAGCCAACTTAAAGCTTGCTGGATAACGAACCACCAGGAAGCCTCAGGTCAGAAGCATAGATGGGCAAAGTAGATTGGGGAACCATTGCTCATGTTGGCCTCACCAGAGCAGAATGGCTTTGTTGGGAAATAGAGACACGAGGTTTAATAGACCCGTGAGGCTGGTTGGGAAAAAAACCTTGGCTTGAAATTGGTCTTAATAAAACAGGGACCTTGTGCTGATTTTCAACGAGTGATTGATAATGGTAAAGCTGCTTTTGGATAAATCTAGCAACAAGGTACAAGACTAATTGCAGGTGAGATTGACAGCTTGAAGACCAGTATGGCAGATGGGGCCACAATCCCAGGGAAAGGCACCACTTGTCCAGACTGCAAATAGCTCACAGAGTGTTCATAAGATGAGAACCATCTTTCCTATCTGAAGGGCCGTCATGAGAAAAAGGAATCGGCCTTGTTCAGTGGGGCAACACCAAGGGAGCAAACATCAGTGAAATGCAAGGAAACGCGTTAAACCAGAGAGCTATCCAACAATGAATCGGACTTCTCTTTGGCAGAGGTGAGCTCATATCCCTGAAGATTTTTCAAAAGAGGCTGGTGGCTTGCTCATTAAAGATAAGAGAAAGCCAGCAATGAGTAGAAGGTTAAACAACAGTCCTTCCATCTTCCTTTTAAGTCCTCTGTAAAAATGCAAAGAAAAGCTTAACTCCACCAAGAAAAAACTGGCTACATTTTAGTGATTTATGGATATGGGGGGTGAAGAAATATTTTCAATTGCCTCCAAGTTTTCAAACACAGAGGGTAAAATGCAGTTGGTAAAACTGACCCCAATGTGAAAGTGTAATGATTGGCCCTTTTTTAAACAATAAAGTAGGAAGTCTGATTCTACTTCCACGTGAAGTAGAAAGGATGCCTACGGTGTCTTACATCAACCACAAGATGGGAGCAACACGGTGGGGTTACATGCCTCACTTCCAGCCAGAGCTCACTCCCGATTTTCAGAATGGAGCTTCCAACTGCCAACTGGCTCACAGAGGCTCCCTTTTCCTTCACAGCTCCTGCACCATTAGAGGCGAAAAGGGATTCTGGGCAGCAGCAATCCAAGACTTCAAAGTCTCCTACTACTCCTTTCACCTCATTGCCACCTGAGCGGGGATGGAGAGTGTCCAGAACTTCCATCATGAAAATGTGGGTGTCTTCCTGCTTAGCTAGACAGCTTTCCTCTCAGCTGCTGGTTACAAGTGGGCTCACTCATCCTAGGTCTTTTAAAGAAGCCATTCATTTGTTGAGAGCTTCTGTGATGACTCAGATTTATTCTGGAGTTTGTCTCTTTGAAGATGTATCTTTATCCAGAGTTAGAAAAGGACTGCGTGGTATTTTATTATATTTATTATAATAAAGAGATTTTGCTTTCTCAAGTTTGATTTTATTATACTGATATGCCCCCTCTTCCCCAACCACTTCTCTGAGGACTGGGTTTCATGGTTTCCCACTTAAGAAGTTGATATTTTTGGTTCATACTCAAAGGAGGATAAAAACAGAAGGAATTTGGCTCATGCCTTCTTCACACTGTGCACCTCCAGCTTTTGCCATGTATGACATTAGTTCCCGGAATGCCAATCCAGTTTTCAGAATTCCCCACGATCACGAGAGCACGGTCATCTGGTCTACTACACATCAAAAGAGTTAAAAGGCACATGGGCACCATTGTGTGTTTTGGGGTTTCCTGCCTCAAGTTCGTGTGTCTGAGACCAGTTTTGCCCCTGTTGCAGTACTAACCACAGAGTTAGAAAGGGGAAATGTATTTTCAATGGAGAATCTCACATCGAAGAGGAGAGCACTCTTTCAGCACAAACAGAATACGACCGCAAATGTTTTTCAACGAGTTGAGAAAGAAACGCCAAGAGACAATTTTAGAAATGCTTAAAGACAAGAGCAAGCTCTCCAAAACTGTCATTAGAGTCAACCTGGGTGGAACACCGATGGTGAGGTTTTCATCTCTGTTTGATTTCTCCAGGCTAAAGGACAGATATGATTGTGGTAGGGAGGGTTATGCTTTTCAAGGGCACCCACCACCCATTGCCTAGAGAACGGAGTTTAGCATAAGGTCCTTACTTGTAAAACAATGATGCTGTGTATTCATACACGTTTGTGTTCTTTCAGTGACAGATCTAAAACAGCTTTTCCCTTTGGAATCCTTCCATGTGATGTTGGCTCATTACTGTGTGAATGAGGTCAAGGTCATTAGTTCAGCATCCTGGGGACCAGTTTGCTGCTCTGTTTCACTGCCACAGACCACAACTTTAACCTCATTCAGCATAGGCAGGAATAAGTCTCCCTCACTTGCCTATGCATCCAATGTCCACCTTCACTGCAGGAATCTACTGTTACTGATTTTTATGAAAACTTAGAGTTTCTTTCTATGTATGTTAGGGATATGCACATAGATATTTATTCCAACTTTTCACACACAAAAAATATTCTGTTCTAAACCTTGTTTTTTCTCAATATTTTTTGGAGAGCCTTCCACATTGGCACATAAAGAGTTTCCTTCATTCTTTTTCATGGCCTTGTAGTATTCCGTTTGTTCCACAATTTATTCAAGTCTCAATTGGTAGACATTTGGGTTATTCACAGTGCTTTGCATTTTTTAAAAAAGGGTCAATGAATAACCTTATACATACATCCTTAGGGTGTTTCTGTAGGATAAAGTCCTAGAAGTAGAACTGGGACGGATATACATTTGTAATAGATATTTTGCCAAATTGTTTTTCATAGGAATTGCCTTACTTCTTTAACATGTCACATGGAATTTTAAAAAAGGATGTGCCCTTACCTCACACTATAAAAAAAAAATTAACTCAAAATGGAACAAAGACCTGAATGTAAGAGCCGAACTATAGAACTCTTAGAAGAACACATGGGTAAATCTTCATGTTGTTATATTTGGCAGTGGATTCCTAGATATGACACCAGAAACAGAAGCCACAAAAGAAAAAATAGATAAACTGAACTTCATCAAAATTTAAAACTTCTCTGCATCAGAGAAAACTACCCAAAAAGTGAAAAGAAAACCTACCGAATGGGAGACAATATTTGCCAACCACTTATCTGATAAAGATCCATTATCCAGACTATATAAAGAATAGTTACAATTCAACAACACAAATAACACAATTAAAAAATAAGTAAAGAACTTGCATAGACATTTCTCTAAAGAAGATATACAAATGGCCAAACAAGCACAGGGAAAGATGCTCAGCGTCATCAGTCATCAGGGAAATGCAAATCAAAGCCACAGTAATGCACAATAATTGAATATACTTTATGCCCATGAACTGTACACTGAAAATGGTTCCAATGGTAAATTTTATGTTATGCATGTTTTGCCACAATTAAAAAAAATTAAAACATAGACCCTAAAAACAAAACAAACAAGCAAACAAACAAACAAAAAAACCACACAATGAGATATCAGTTCAAACTACCAGTATGGCTATAATGGAAAATAAAAAGAAAGAAAAACACGTGGTATTGAGAATGAGAATGTGGAGAAATTGGAACACTTGTACGTTGCTGGTCAAAATGTAAAATGGTGCAGCCACTCTAGAAAACAGTCCTCAAGTTACCGTTTGACCCAACAATTCTACTTCCAAGCCTATACCCAAGAGAAATGAAAACATATGTCCACACAAAACCTTATGCACAAATATTCATAGTAGTATTATGCATAATAACCAAAAGGTGGAAACAATCCAAATGTCCATCAACTGCTGAATGGATAAACACAATGTAGTGTATCTATACAATGCAATGTCATTTGGCCATAGAAAGGAAAGAAGTACAGATACACACTGGAACGTGGATGAATCTTGAAAACATTGTATTAAGTGAAAGAAGCTAGTCACAAACTACCACATATTATATGATTCCATTTATATGAAATGTCCTGAATAGGCAAACATATTGAGATAAAAAGTAGATTAGTGATTGCTTAGGGCTGGGGAGGTCGGGGGAGTGTGAAGTAACAGCAAAGAGGTAGATGAAAAATTCTGAAATTGACTGTGGTGATGGTTGCACAACTCTGTGAATTAAATAAAAACCATTGAATTGCATACTTCAAATGGGTGAATTGGGTGGTATATGAATTATATCTCAAGCTGCTACCAAACGTCATCTAATTACTAAGGAATCTGGTTACCTGACAGTGGTGGGATATCAAAGGTCAGGTTTTCAGGATTATCCTCACTTGAGCCTATTGATCTTGACGGTCATCACTGGCCCAGCACATCCAGGACATTCCCTGAAAATGCTCTGGGATCTGAGAGCACCACCTGACATTTGGTAATTTTCAACCAGTAAAAATGTGCTAACCACCACTTTCACCTGATTCGTCATCATTTAACTCTTGGCTTTTCTCCATATTGAAATGAACTATAACATGAAATAAATGGGGGCACTTTTTAGGAAAATAATTCTACAGACTACCCAAAGGTGCTTTAAAACAGTAGTTTTAGGGAATTCCCTGGCGGTCCAGTGGTTAGTACTCCATGCTTTCACTGCCGAGGGCCTGGCTGCACAACGTGGCCAAAAATTTAAAAAAAAAAAAAAAAAACCCACAGTAGTTTTAGAGACGGGTCAACAAGTTATGTGATTACTGAATCAAGTGAGCAGATAGGGGCGGGGAATGCTTTGAAAGCCATTCATCATTCATCTATGGAATAGCACAATTTATTTATTCTATTGTCAACTAAATCTTTTGACTGACCTCATAAAGAGCTTCTACAAGTCAATAAGTGGAAGGCCAGTAATATACTGGGGAAAGGACATGAAAACACAGTGCATTAAAAAAATGTAAAAATAAGATTTAGACGTGAAAAAGTGTCTCTCCTCCCACAGGAGAAAAATGCAAGTTAAAACTACCCATAGTTCCTCTGTCAGAGTGGCAAATACTAAAAAGCTTACGCATACAGTGGGTTTTCACAGAGAGTAATAAGATCCTTGCATTATTGGTGAAAAAATAAATTGCCACAGTCCCTGGAAGGCAATCAGATAGCATCTAACAAAAAGTACAAAGCCCATATCCTGTGATCCAGAGATTCCCCTTCTAGGAGTGATGCTACGAATGCACTTTTCTTTTTCCTTTGTCTTTTCTCCTCTTCTAATCTCCATTCTATGCCTCAAGTGAAGTCAATAAATGGGTAATAATGCCCTTAAACTCTACAGAATTAATTTCTTTTTGACTGTAGGAATTGGCAGCTCAAAAAAAAAAAAAACCCAAACACTAGATGCCTTAATAATTAAAGAGAAACCTTAAAAGTTCTTTTTATGAAGGTTCACAGCTATAAAAGTAATAAATGAAGCTCCCAAAATACTGCACTGTAAGGTCGGGTTAAGAATCCTATTCAGTAAGAGCTGGCATTGCTGGGCGTAGGAAGCTGAGCCCAATTATCAGCATATGTGCTACCATAGCGCCCCCTGCTGGCCCGATGCAAAAACAAATTTACGTGGTGGGTTTTAGTCAACAGTTTTCTTCAATAGCTGCTCTAAAAACAGGGCGTCTCCTGCGACTTGCTGATGATTACCTCTGCTCTCCTCTAGCTCTCAACTCTTTCTTGCATCAGATAGGCTTGCCTCCTACCTCTCAGTGAAGAGCAAGATCCCTTGAAATCTCACCTCCTAAAGAGATTTGCTCCTTTCACTACTCTTTCCTGGCTGTTTCCTCTTGGGTAGTTCTAGTTCTACCTGTTCTCCTCTTTCAGTGTGTCTGTCTGCCTCTGTACTGGCCACATACCATGTGCCCCCAGGGCACAGCGGCCTCGCACCCACCAACAACCTGCCATCCCCTCACTCACTGCCCCACCTTATCTGCACCTGGCCACTCCCCACTCATTCCTCAATCCAGGGTTTCTTTACAAGGAGGTCTGTGGACCATCTACATACTATTCCCAGACTGCTTGCTTTAAACACAGATTCCTGGGCCCCTGGATCCAACCTTCTAGAATCCTGAGGCCTACATTTATAACAAGCAAGTACCCCAGTGAATTCTTATGTGTTCACACACACACACACACACACGCACACGCACACGCAATATAAACACCATCTTTATTTATTTTTTTACCAAGCCATACACTCTTATCCAGAAACTTGCCACACCCCCTAACCATTTAAACAATTAATTGCAAATGACCCATTCTTGGCTTTCAAGCCTTTTGGTAAATTGTTCAAAATATCTACTTCCTGTCCCTTCCTGTAAGTGGATTATATATCCCTACCCTAGTGATGGCAGGTTTGGCCATATGAGGTGCTTTGGCCAATCAATGTGAGAAGTAACACATGCGTCTTTCAAGCAGTCACTGGGAGAACTATTGCAGAGTTCCCTCAGCGAGAACTGATACCCTCCACATAGGGGCTGCTTCTTCAGCCGGGGCCCAGATCAAAGATGCAAGGAGCAGAGCTACAGGCAACCCATAATGGGAACCTGATATAAGTGAAAAATAAGCTTATTGCATTGCTGTGATTTGGAGCCCTTTGTTACTACTGCTTTGCCTAAGCTGACTGATACGAATACTTTATAGGCTGCTTTCCTAACTCTATTTCCCATTACTCTCTAATACTTATTCCATCTAAACTCCTGCCAAACTGGATGACTTGCTTTTCCTCATTCACAAATTACTCCAATTCTATGCAGCCATTTGTTATCTCCTGCCTACCAACCTACCTCTCAAAATCTGACTTCAATCTTCAAAGTCCATCTCAAGTGCCACTTTCTGTGTAAAGCCTTTCCTCATCCCTTGATGGGCCTCCTTTCAACCCTATATAATGGCGACTATTATAACCTGTTTATTTTTGGGGGTTTTTTTTTTGATACTTTTCTAATCATGTCCCCTCAAAACACCATAAGTTCCTTAAAGATTATCTTATTCATAATGTGTTCAATGAAGCTTTGCAAATAGTAGGAATCCACACAAGTATTTGTTTAATTAAATTAGCACTTTCAACTAAAGAACTGCTGTTTAGTATATTTACGATGTTTTTAAAGGTAGACTTTATGAAACACTTAACATACTCATTGAGTAAGCAAAATTAAGATGCAAGTAGAATTATTTCTAACAGCAAACATTACTGCTGAATGAAATATAGGTCAAAGTTTAATGAACCTGTGTGCATGTTTGTGTGTGTGTGTGTGTGTGTGTGTGTGTGTGTGTGTCTTATCTGCAAAAATGACCAGTTCTTGACCTTCATCCCTTGCTAAATCCAACAGGTTTTAAACCAAAACTTTATCAAAGAAAAACAATGTATCATAAAGTTAGTATTCCTATGATTACATGCTAAGGGCAATTTTTACATTTATGGCCCAAATTAGCTAATGTATTTTCTTACATTCAGGAAGATGTATTTCCCTGCTTATGATTAAAATTCAACAAATATAATTCCAATTTCAAAACAAATACCCAATAACAAAGTACTGCCCCTACGAATCCTCGTAACAAATAGAGTCGTAACTCTGGTGATGAGCATCTATCTTCCTTTCCACTCCTCTCCTAGAAGAGGAGGCATTAACCTAATGCCCTCTGAAACATTTTGGCAGTAATCGCGATGGTTCTTCAGGTTTTTCTGAATCTAATTTCGTTTTTTGAATCTAATTTTAAAAGTACAGGAGACGGTGATGGGAACTATGCCGCCTCCCAGCCACGGTGATACGCGTGAAGCACGGACCTTTCAACACGAACTTTATTAATTCTCATGTTAGGACCCTGGAAGGCGATGGAGGTGGCTGCTAATTGCTCCCTGTAGGTGAAGAGACCTCTGTTGGATCCCCGCTTCGAGGGTTATAAGCTGGTCCTCAAGCCGCTGCCCTGTTTCCAACTGGAGCTTGATGCAGGCTTGTCTGGAGCGATGCTCAGTCTATGTCTGATTATTCCTCACCACTGAGATAAGACTTTTCTGTGTACTCTGCCTATGAATTAGGAGTTTTCTCTGGTCTGCCTAGTGGGAACAGTGACAGCTCCTAGCCTTGTCTGTGGCAGAAGTAAAACTTCAAGATGGTCAGTATACACTGGAACACATGCATGCTTTTGGAATGTATAATTACCTACATTGTGATTCATGGTATCAAGACAGTGTCTACTACATTGATAACGTTGGAAGAATTATGAATTTAACAGTGATGCTTGGGCTTCCCTGGTGGCGCAGCGGTTAAGAATCTGCCTGCCAGTGTAGGGTACACGGGTTCGAGCGATGCATTTGACCTCTGATGAACTGAATCCAAATCCAGATAGACCTCCCTGTAATGCTCAAGAGTTAGTTAGAAGAACGTGGTATTTTCTTTGAAGAGAGCTCCAGTTTATGCAGATTTGATGGCAGTACATTCAAAAACTACTCATGTGAGATCTGAGGTTACAGGGCAATCAACTAGCTTGAAAATCCAAGGAAAAACAGGTACCACCAAGGAGAGATTGGATAGGAGAGCTGGTTCATCTGAACATGGGGAGAAGAAAGGATTGCCATATAAGTGGGTGAATCTTGGAAGCAACCAGTACCTTTTCTCTGTCATAGTGGATCCTAAAGAAATGCCCTGCTTCTGTTTGCACCATGATGTTGATGCCCTACGCTGGCAACCACACTCCAGCAACCAAGATGATACGTGGGAGCATATCGCAATTTTCAATGCTTTAGGCTACGTCCAAGTATGAAAGAGACACAAAAATTTTTTTGCCTGTGCTCCAAATTATTCTTATGCAGCCCTTTGCGAGTGCCTTCAACGAGTTTTCATCTATCGTCAGCCCACACCCACGTCCACTGTACTTTACAATAATAGGAAGGAAGGCAGGCAAGTAGGGCAGGTTGCTAAGCAGCAAGTAGCAAGCCTAGAAACCAGTGATCCTATTTTAGGCTTTCAAGCAACAAATGAGAGATTATTTGTTCTCACTACCAAAAAGCTCTTTTTAATAAAGGTAAATACAGAGAATTAATCACTCCAACATGTTGGCTTCTCTGTACTGGAAAAGTATTCAGTGGTAGCTGGAAGGCTAGGCAGTTGTGCTGTAACCTGTTAAGTTTTATTGTGTTAAAATTATCTTGTATGAATTTATTTTTTAAAGGATATGGGAAATATATTCGAGACTATGAGTCTATAAAAGCTATGGAATGAAGCTGCAAATTTAGAGAAAATTAGCTTCTGTAAAAAATGTAAAGATAGTATTAGCAAGTATAATTTTTTTAAAAACAGAGGCTAGAATCTCATCTTTTATATGAAAGATGTACAATTCATTGTTTAAATATAAAAATATTGGGGCTTCCCTGGTGGCGCAGTGGTTGAGAGTCCACCTGCCGATGCAGGGGACACGGGTTCGTGCCCCAGTCCGGGAAGATCCCACGTGCCGCGGAGCGGCTGGGCCCATGAGCCATGGCCGCTGAGCCTGCGCGTCCAGAGCCTGTACTCCGCAATGGGAGAGGCCACAACAGTGAGAGGCCCACGTACCGCCAAAAAATAAAATAAATTAAAAACAATAATAAAATAAATAAATAAAAATATTTATCATGTAAAAAAAAGTATAGGAGACATTATTTTTGAACTGCTTATCTATTTCATGCTGTATGAGGTTTTACTCTAAGCGGAAGGTAAAAATACTTTGTACTTATTAGGGACACCACGTTGTTTGCCAGAGCACCTCAAATTGGCCACCTGTGCTAGGAAAATATGTCATGTATTCAGCCCCTTCATTATCACAGGAGGGGAAACATTTCTTCTACCAAAAACTCAAACGACACAAAAATGTGTAAAGATTCCTGACCTATTTTCAATCATTTGCTATCTTCAATAGCAGCAATTTCGAAACCATATTCCATGGAACAGAAACATCTCTACACGCACGGATAAATGTTTAGCCCAAAAAGCAAGGGTTGGGTGGTTAGTGGTTAAGAATCCGCCTGCCGATGCAGGGGACACGGGTTCGAGCTCTGGTCCGGGAGGATCCCACATGCCACGGAGCAACTAAGCCCATGCGCTACACTACTGAACCTGCGCTCTAGGGCCCGCAAGCCACAGCTACTGAGCCCGCAAGCCACAACTACTGAGCCCGCGCACCACAACTACTAAAGCCCGTGCGCCAAGAGCCTGTGTTCTGCAACAAGAGAAGCCACCGCAATGAGAAGCCTGCACACCCCAAGGAAGAGTAGCCCCCACTCACCGCAACTAAAGAAAGCCCGCGCGCAGCAGCAAAGACCCAACGCAGCCAAAAATAAATAAATAAATTTATTAAAAAAAAAAAAAAGCAAGAGTTTACAGGGGGGATCCTTGATCAAATAAGTTTGAAGAAGACTGCAAATTGGACCCCAACCTTTCTAGGAAGTCATTATTTACAAAGGATATTAAATCTTTCACGTGATCCTGCAGTGAAAGCAGGAACATGTAAGCATGTTTCCCAATTTATTCAACCATGGAATCAGCTTTTGGTTTTATGTTTTGTTCTGTTTCGGAACGCCCATTGAGTTAATCTCATGGGACACTGGTATTCAGCAGGACTTGAATTAAGAAATAGTTTCATGCAAGTATGCTTAAGTAATTCATCTAAAATAAGTGTCAGGAAAGAAAAAGATCTGAGTTGAAAATTCAGGTTTACACAAGTACATCCAAGATTGAGTGGTTTCTCAACACTGTCCAAGAAAATAGGGTTAATAGTCCTGAATCAGCACTCAAAAGAAAAGGTCGCATAGTTATGTCCTTAATTTGATGGTTGAAATACTTCAATGCATTCTTGGTTGAACTTCTGGGATTTTTTTTTCAGATTGGGTTTAGTGCAACTCAGACGAATGCTGATGGTCAAGGCCAGGTTCTTTTTCTCTCCATTATATTTATAGAAGTTTCATAATTGATGTTTTTTAAAGCACCTGATCACATTCTCCACACTGCTCACTAAATAAATTACTTGTAAGGCTCTTTGCCTACATAGGCTCATGGAATATATCATTCTGCATTAGGCTTAACTATTTGCATTCTTTTGGGGTATATACCAGAAATGTTTCCTGGAGCAGGAAGTGATAACTGCTCTCTCATTAAAGCAATTTTTAAATGCACCCACCAAAGTCGTATTTTTTTAAAGGACTCGTCATCTTGATTAGAGTCCAGGTCATTCTGGAATAGTACAGACACTTCGAGATGATGTAGTAGTTGATCATTTAACTAAAGCATGATTACCTGCTATTTTTTGGTTTGATGGTATAGTTACTTACCTGTTAAGGTTTTTTCTTAATCTTTATGAAAGCAGTACCTGTTGCATATTTTATATTCCCTTAGCTCTTGGGGTGATTTGGGTCTATGTGGCTAGATTTGATTCCAGATGTTTCTCCTCAATGCCAATTTAAAACTAAATGTGTGTGGCAAGATTCAAGTGGAGATGCTCAAACAAGAGGAAGGTGTGAGCAGCCCAAAGGCCCCTTAAGAATGTCACATGGAGGACATCACCGAGAAGGCTAGATAAGAGGCTCTTGACTTCCCCTCCACAGAAGTGCACCACAACGAAGAGTAGCACCCGCTCACTGCAACTAGAGAAAGCCTGCACATGGCAATAAAGACCCAACACAGCAAAAAACAAAACAAAAAAAACAACAAAGAAAACAGGCCATTCTATATAGATGCACAAGCACTACCAGTGACTTTCCCCTTTGGCTTGGCAGAGTAAGGAAAAACACCCAGCTCTTGGTTTCTCCCCGATAGGGGCTAGACCACATAGCTAACGTCCTGACATTCCCAGCTGCTGCCTGAAGGTCAGGCTTCCAGTTAGCCTGCGTCAGGGAGCTGAAGAACCTCCATAAGACTATCATTGGATTTTTCAGCAGAAACCTTGTAGACCAGAAGAGAGTGGGATGACATATTTAAGATGCTGAAAGAAAAAAACTGCCAACCAAGAATATTCTAGCCAACTTATCCTTCAGAATTAAAGAAGAGATAAAGATTTCCCAGACAAACACAAGCTGAAGGAGTCCATTACCACTAGAATGGCCTTATAAGAAATGTTTAAGGGAGTTCTTCAAGCTGAAACAAAAGGATGCTAATTAGTAACATGAAAATATATGAAAGCATAAAACTCACTGGTAGAGGTAAATATATATGTGAATTCAGAATACCCTAATATTGCAATGAGGATGCATAAATCACTTATAACTCTAGTATAAAGGATAAGAGAAAAAAGCATTAAAAATAACTACAGCTACAATAATTTGTTAATAGATACATAATTTAAAGAGATGCAATTTGTAACATCAAAAACATAAAATGTGGGAGGGAGAGTAAGCATATGTAGAGTCTTTGTATGCATATGAAGTTGTTATGATAACCACAAAGTGAAAACCTACAGTAGATACAAAAAAAGATAAGAAGAAAGGAAGCAAAGCATACAATTACAGAAAATCATCAAATCATGGAAGAAGAGAGCAAGAAAGGAACAAAGGAACTACAAAAAAAGCCAGAAAACAATTAACAACATAGCAATAGTAAGTCCATACATATCAAAAATTAAATGTAAGTAAACTAAATTCTCCAGTCAAAAGATATAGAGTGGGTGAATGGATTTTAAAATTATAATAATGATAAGACCCACATAAATGCTGAAAAGAGACTCACTTCAGTTTTAAAGATACACATAGACTGAAAGTGAATGGATGGGAAAAAAGCTATTCCATGCAGATGGGAACCAAACGAGAGCAGGGTAGCTATATTTACATCAGACAAAATAGACTTTAAGTGAAAAGCTGTAAAAAGAGGCAAAGAAGGTCATTATGTAATGATTAGGTGACCAATTCATCAAGAAGGATATAACAATTATAAATATTAATGTGCCCAACATCCAATTGAATAGATATCAACACAGTAATTGCAGGGGACTTCAATATCCCCCTTTTGACAATGGAGAGATCATTCAAACAGAAATTCAGTAACCAAACTGGACTTAAACTACATGTTAAAGATGAACATAACAGACATATACAGAACATTTCATCCAAAAGCGGAAGAATACATACTCTTCTCAAGCACACACAGAATATTCTCCAGGATTGGTCATATGTTAGGCCATAAAACAAGTGTTAACAAATTTAAGTACACTGAAATTTTAGCAAGCATCTTTTGTGACCACAGTGGTTTAAAACTAGAAATCAATAACAAGAGGAAAATTGAAAAATTCACAAATATGTGAAGATTAAGAAACATGGTCCTGAATGGATCAAGGAAGAAATCAAAAGGGCAATCAAAAAATATCTTTAAACAAAAACAAAAACACAACATACCAAAACTTATGGGATGCAAAAGCAGTTCTAAACATGAATTTTATAGCATTAAATATCTACATTAAGAAAAAAGAAAGATCTTAAATAAACAAGTTAATTTTACACCTGAAGGAAACTAAATAAAGAACAAACTAAACCCAAAGTTAGTAGAAGGAAGGAAATAACAAAGTTCAGAGCCAAAATAAATAGATTAGAAACATAACAGAAAAGATCAATGAAACTAAGACAAACAAAATTGACAAACCTTTAGCCGGACTAAAAAAAAAGAGAGAAGACTCAAATGATTAAAATCAGAAACAAGAGGAGACATTACAGCTGATACCACAGAACTACTAAGGATCAAAAGAGACTTCTACAAACAATTACTTGCCAACAAACTGGACAGTCTAGAAGAAATGGATCCATTCCTACTAAGACTGATTCATGAAGAAACAGAAAATCTGAACAGACCAATTACTAATAAGAAGACTGAATCAGTAAACAAAACCTCCCAATAAAGAAAAGTGTAGGACCAGAAGGCTTTGCTGGTGAATTTTGCCAAAGAGTTAAAAAGAAATAATACTTATCCTTCTCAAACTATTCCAAAAGATAGAAGAGAAGGGAACACTTCTAAACTCATTTTAAGAGGCCAGCATTACCCTGACACCAAAGCCAGAAAAGGCCGCTACAAGAAAATTTCCTTGGCCAATATCTTTGATAAACAAAGATGCAAAAATCCTCAACAAAATATTAGCAAACTAAATTCAACAGCACATTAAAAGAATCAAACACCACGATCAAGTGGGATTTATCTCTGAGATGCAAGGATGGTACAACATATGCCAATCAATAAATATGATACACCACATTAACAGAATGAAGGATAAAAATTATATGATTGTCTAAATAGATGCAGAAAAAGCATTTGACAAAATCCAACACCCATTCATGATTAAAAACTCTCAACAAATTAGGTATAGAAGGAATGTACCCCACATGACAACCCCACAGCTAACTCCATACTCAACAATGAAAAGCTAAAGACTTTTCTTCTAAGATCAGGAACAAGACAAGGATGCCTACTCTTAGCACTTCTATTTAACATAGTACAAGAAGTCCTAGTCAGATAAATCAAGGAAGAAAAAGAAATAAAATGACATCCAAATCAGAAAGGAAGAAGTAAAACTGTCTATGTTTGTAGACGATATGATCTCATATATATAAAAAAAAAAACAACTAAAGATTCCATCAAAAAACTGTTAGAACTGATAAATGCATTCAGTAAAGTCGCTGAGTACAAAAATTAATACATAAAAATCAATATATAAAAATCAGTTGTATTTCTACTCAGTAACAATGAACCATCAGAGAGAGAAACTAAGGAAAAAAATCTCATTTACAATAACATCAAATATGGTAAAAATACTTAGGAATAAATTTAACCAAGGAGGTGAATGATCTATATGCTGAAAACTATAAAAGACTGATGAAAGAAATTGAAGAAGATACAAATAATTGAAAAGATAGTCCATATTCATGGATTGGAAAAATTAATTGTCCATACTTATCCAAAGTGATCTATGGATGCAATGCAATCTCTACCAAAATTCCAATGTCATTTTTCACAGAAACAGAAAAATCAATGCTAAATTCATCTGGAACCACAAAAGACCCTGAATAGCTACAGCAATCTTGAGCAAAAATATCAAAGCTGGAGGCATCGTATTTCTTGATTTCAAACTATATTACAAAGCAATAGTAATCAAAACAGTATGTCATTGGCATAAAAACAGACACATAGATCAATGAAACAGAATAGAGTGCCAGAAGAGAAACAAACCCATACACAATCTAGTCAATTAATTTTTTTTTTTTTTGCGGTACGCGGGCCTCTCACTGTTGTGGCCTCTCCCGTTGCGGAGCACAGGCTCTGGACGCGCAGGCTCAGTGGCCATGGCTCACAGGCCCAGCTGCTCCGCAGCATGTGGGATCTTCCCGGACCGGGGCACGAACCTGTGTCCCCTGCATTGGCAGATGGACTCTCAACTACTGCGCCACCAGGGAAGCCCTAGTCAATTAATTTTTGACAAAGGCACCAAGAATACACAATGAGGAAAGGATAGTCTCTTCAATAAATGGTGGTTTTGGATGGGAAAAATGGGAAATTGGATATCCATATGCAAAAGAATGAAATTTTTGGATTTGACACCAAAAGCAAAAGCAACAAAAGCAAAAATAAACAACTGGGACCAAATCAAACTAAAAGGTCTTGCACAGCAAAGGAAAACATCAACAAAATGTAAAGGTAACCTATAGAATGGGAGAAAATATTTGCAAACCACATATCAATAAGGAGTTAATATCCAAAATCTATAAGGAACTCATACAACTCAATAGCAAAAGAAACCAAATAATCTAATTTAAAAATGGGCAAAGGACCTGAATAGACATTTCTCCAAAGAAGACATACAAGTGTCCAATTGGTATATGAAAAGAAATTCAGCATCCCTAATCATCAGGGAAATACAGATCAAAACTGCAATATCACCTCACAGCCTGATGACTTTTATAAAAAAGATAAGAGATAACAAAAGCTGGTAAATATGTGGAAAAAAGGAAACCCTTGTACACTGTTAGCAGGAATGTAAAATGGTATAGCAGCCACTATGGAAAATAGTAAACAAGTTCCCCAATAAATTAAAAAACAAAGCTACCATATAGTCCAACAATCCCACTTCCGGCTATATATCTTAAGAAAACAAAATCACTATCTCAAATCGGTATTTGTACTCCCATGTTCATTGCAGCATTATTCACAATAGCCAAGGTAAACCTAAAAGTCTGTTGACATACAAATGGATAAAGAATATCATATATATATATATGATATATATAATATATATCATATATACATATAATATACATTTATAATATATAATATTATTCAGACTTTAAGAAGAAGGAAATCCTGCCCTTTGCAACATGGATGAACTTGGAAGGCATTATGCTAAGTGAAATAAGACGTACTGCATGGTACCACTTACATGTGGAATCTAAAAAGGAAAAAGTCAAACTTCTAGAAACAGAGAGTAGAACAGAAGTTGCCATGGGCTGGGGGTTGGGGGAGATGAGGAGTGGTTGGTAAAAGGGCACAAACTTTCAGGTATAAAGTGAGCAAAGTTCTAAGGATCTAATGTATAGCATGGTGACTATAGTTGAGAATACTTTATGGTATAACTGAAATTTGCTGAGAGTAGATCTTAAGCTTTTTGACCAAAAAATAAATAAAGTTAAGTATGTGAGGTGATGGATGTGTTTATTAAATTTATAGTGGAAATCCTTTCATAATGTATATGTGTATCAAATCATCATATTACATATTACAACTTATTTTGTCAATTATACCTCAATAAACCTGAAAAATAAAAATAAAAATTTGCTTGTTAATTTGTTTCTTAATAATAATAACTGGTTTATGGCCCCAAGAAGGAAAATTTGGGCCAACAGAGCAAACCGGATAATCTGGCTCTTCACTTACCTCTGTGAAGTATCCTAGCATTCTACTCCAGGAGGAAAATTGATTCAAGGTAGGAGTTAACATCCTGATCAAAAGACCCAAGATTGTTGGCTCATATGGCTTCCTTTATGCAAGCACACAGGTCTAGAGTAAAAAACACTAGATTGGGAATCAATGAATGTGAAATTTGTTAGCAGCCTAGTTGTCAGGAAACTTGGAGTACGTTAGGGTGGCCATATAATTGAATGAATATAAATTACATTCTTTATTGGAGCACTATTAATGATTATACCAGGACAACAAGATGTAAACCGGGACTGTCCTCCACAAACTGGGACACATGGCCATCCTAATTCTGTCACTAGAGACCCTTCCAACTGTAAAATGATGATCCTATGATTAATGAACCAGTTTAAAATTTTACCTCTAATGGTTAGAATTGACAAATGCTTAATGACTTTTCAAAATAATTAAGATGAAGAGTTTTAAATAATTAGAGCAAAGTTTTGAGAACACTATCTCCTTAAGATTCTATTTTCAGTCTTTCATGAGTCTTCCAAGATATTAAGAAATTATTGTTCTTAGTTCCTCTTTTTCAACACTTCCGTGAATATACTATCCTGAATGCTTTAGCTCTCATCCTCTCAGTCACTAAAAAATATTTTTCATGTTCTATTTTTATGTTTGGCTTTAAAGCAGCCACATTTTTGAGGAGCAGAGGAAAAGGGAAAGGATGGTGGTGGGAAGTAGAGGAGGAGGGCTGGGAGTGATAACAGAAGTCCAGGGCAGGCATTTTCCCCCAAATCCTCTTTCTGGAGTGGACCCGAGATGGACAAAACCAATCCTGGCTTCAGAGTATTTCTTTCTTTTTTTTTTTTTTTTTGGCGGTACGCGGGCCTCTCAGTGCTGTGGCCTCTCCCGTTACGGAGCACAGGCTCCGGACGCGCAGGCTCAGCGGCCATGGCTCACGGGCCCAGCCGCTCCGCGGCATGTGGGATCCTCCCGGACCGGGGCACGAACCCGTGTCCCCTGCATCGGTAGGCGGACTCTCAACCACTGCGCCACCAGGGAAGCCCAAAGATAAAACCAACTTTCTTTTTTTCATGTTAACACTTTTTTTTTTTTTTTTTGCGGTACTTGGGCCTCTCACTGTCGCTGCCTCTCCCTTAGCGGAGCACAGGCTCTGGACGCGCAGGCCCAGCGGCCATGGCTCACGGGCCCAGCCACTCCATGGCATGTGGGATCCTCCCGGACTGGGGCACGAACCCGTGTCCCCCGCATCGGCAGGCGGACCCTCAACCACTGCCCCACCAGGGAAGCCCCAGAGTATTTCTTGTACTGTGACATCTTCACGTACTGTGATTCTGCTGTTTAAAGATACGTGTTTTCCACACAATCGGGCCTCCAAACGCAAGCCAGCTACTTAGTGCCTATGCCAGCTCTGGGCCTGCTTGACCTCTGCTCTCTAGCTCGGAAGAGTTGACATCCGGAGGCTCCAAGTCCCAAGCTCCCGGTTACGCCCTGCAATG
The DNA here is from genome assembly GCF_005190385.1 of Monodon monoceros. Taxonomy (NCBI): domain Eukaryota; kingdom Metazoa; phylum Chordata; class Mammalia; order Artiodactyla; family Monodontidae; genus Monodon; species Monodon monoceros. The sequence goes on from NW_021703772.1 coordinate 97,206,355, forward strand.
GGAGTCAACAGCAGGAAGAAAAGGAAAAGCAGGGCCCTTCTTTGTCGTCCTCGTCTCCGGCTGCATCGTGTGCGTGGCTCTGCTCTTCTCGTTGTTCTACAGGAAGATCTGCTTTATCAAATACCCGAGGTACATCTTGGAGACTCAGGCATGAAAGAATGAGTGCAAATGTTTGAATAAAAGGAAACTTTAGAAATCAAATACTTGTTGGGACTTCCCTGGCAGTCCAGTGGTTAAGACTCAGCACTTCCATCGCAGGGGGCGCAGGTCTGACCCCTGGTCAGGGAACTAAGATCCCGCATGCTGCACAGTGTGGCGGGAAAAAAAAAGAACCACCAAATACTTGTTTGCACAAGGACAGATCTGAATTTTTCATGTATATTTACTGAAATAGAAGTACATACTATAAGTAGAATATACATATGGTTTTACACAAATGCATTAAAATAAATCATACATACTTTACATTAGGTTATTCATAGTCTATAAAATAATCTTTCCCAAATCATATAGTATAAAAATAAGCAGTTTCGGGCTTCCCTGGTGGTGCAGTGGTTGAGAGTCCGCCTACCGATGCAGGGGACACGGGTTCGTGCCCCGGTCTGGGAGGATCCCACATGCCGCGGAGCGGCTAGGCCCGTAAGCCATGGCCGCTGTGCCTGCGCGTCCGGAGCCTGCGCTCCGCAACGGGAGAGGCAACAACAGTGAGAGGCTCGCATACGGCAAAAAAAAAAAAAAAAAAAAAAAAAGCAGTTTCAAATTGCCTCCAAAACTGGGATAGTTCTGGCCCCAAATCAGAATAGAATTTGTACCATAAGTAGCAATTAGAATTAATTTTATAATTGTGTTTAAAATTTAAATATGCCAGGTTCTGAAAATCGGAAAATATTCATTTTATTAAACAGATGGAAGAATAAAATTATCAAGTTTAAAAACAAATCTGAGGTAAATATCCTCATTAAATTACACTTAGGCAAATCTATCTCAGATTGTTTCCTTAATTTGTTTATTTATTTAACATTTCATCTTTCTAAAGTACTCTTTCATCACCTCTGGCCTTCTGGGTCTAGTAATTAAGGTGACTTTTATATAAAATGATCTCTACTACAGGGATGGGAGTATTTGCACTTAGCTACTGATCACTCAATACAGACCCATCAGATAAAATTAAAATGTTGCAACTTGATCAGAATGATGCACTCTTGTCTTACGTTAAAATACAAATCACAGTATGTTGACACTTGATAATTTCAGCTTTAATTTACTAGCCAAAGGGGATTAAGAATATACTATAAATTTTAGTACAGTTGACCCTTGAACAGCTGTTCAGATTGAACTGCACAGGTCCACTAATATGCAGATATTGTTCAACAGTAAATATTACAGGACTATAAAGGTCTGTGGTTGAATATACGGATATGGAGGAACCATGGGAGATGGAGGGTCGACTATAAATTATACTCAGATTAACCCCCGTGTTGTTCAAGGGTCACCGTATAGAAAATATCTTGGATGCAAAACAAACCTTCCCAAGAATTTACCAGTATGACTATAAAGAAAGGCAAAATAAATATATATACCTGGTTCCACAAAAATATTGCTGCCTAACCTCTAACATGAATCTGAATATTAAGACCCACTTCAGATTATACTAGTTGAACTTTACCCTACATTGTATCCTGGCATTGACTTTTTTTTTTTTTTTGGCCACTATCAGGTATTTCATGTTCTACTAACAAAGGGAATTAGCATTTTCAATGTCCTGTCTGCATTCTTTCTAGCCTCCTTCTGCTCAGGTTTTTAAAAATAGGTATTTCAAATGCAGTCAGAGCCTCCAGCGTGTGCGGAAAGCTCTCCCACCCATGTTTCCAGTGCACATCCTGCAGGCCCGCGGCAGTCAGTAGTTTAAGGAGATCATCCTGGATGGCTGCAAATGCTTTATTCAAGTTCCACATATGTCGCCAAACCCCAATCACTTAGCTGCATGTGCTTTTTGTTGTATGTACTCATCCCCAAATTTACTGTATAGATTTATTTTTTTAAATATCTTTATTGGAGTATAATTGCTTTACAATGGTGTGTTAGTTTCTGCTGTATAACAAACTGAATCAGCTATATGTATATATATATCCCCATATCCCCTCCCTCTTGTGTCTCCCTCCCACCCTCCCTATCACACCCCTCTAGGTGGTCACAAAGCACCGAGCTGATCTCCCTGTGCTATGCGGCTGCTTCCCACTAGCTATCTATTTTACATTTGGGAGTGTATATATGTCCATGCCACTCTCTCACTTTGTCCCACCTTCCCCCTCCCCACCAGCGTCCTCAAGTCTCTGTTCTCTACGTCTGCGTCTTGATTCCTGCCCTGCCACTAGGTTCTTCAGTACCGTTTTCTTAGATTCCATATATGTGCGTTAGCATACATACTGTATAGATTTAGATGGAGGGGTAAAGAAAAAGGACCCTGGTTGTGATTATTTTCTTTAACAAGATGAAGTTAAACGAAAAAAATCTAATAGTATTTTAGCCCAGTACTTTTAGCATCCCCAATTTTTTAGATTATAAATTCACAAGAGTGAATACACTAGTGACTATTTTTAAATAAAACACTGAATAACTTCATGCTATAAAAATTATACGCTCACGGGCTTCCCTGATGGCACAGTGGTTAAGAATCCGCCTGCCAGTGCAGGGGACACGGGTTCGAGCCCTGGTCTGGGAAGATCCCACATGCCATGGAGCAACTAAGCCCGTGCGCCACAACTACTGAGCCTGTGCTCTAGAACCTGCGAGCCACAACTACTGAGCCCGTGTGCCACAACTACTGAAGCCCGTGTGCCTAGAGCCCATGCTCTGCAACAAGAGAAGCCACCACAACGAGAAGCCCGTGCACCACAACAAAGAGTAGCCCCCGCTCGCCGCAACTAGAGAAAGCCCACACGCAGCAACAAAGACCCAACGCAGCCAATAAATAAATAAATAAAAATTTTAAAAATTATATGCTCACAATTTTAGCTTGGATTTGTTTTGCAGCTTATTTAATGCTGTCTGAAAATCAAGCAGGTAATGAAAACTACACATTTGAGCATGCATTATAGGAGGCAACATAGTGGAGACTCTAATAAGGCCAGTCATTGAGAAAAGCATGCCCATTTATCTGATACACTCAACCTCCAGAAACTGTCATGAATTCCAATACAATTTCTTCAATGCTGCTTTAAAATCTGACTGAAAACTTTTTTACAGAGTCTGGATGCTAAGCTGTAATGAAAGCAGAAACGAAACTATGGTCCATGCAATCTCACTGTTACCACCACACCACTCTCTGTAAAGCACCAAACACACATACAGTGTTTGGCATTCTCTCTTAAACTAGAGAACTTTTAGAATCACAGAATTTGAGAGGTGACAGGAACTTAGAAGGCGTTAAGTTTAGTTCCTCCCTTTCCATTTGAGAATAGGAAGGGGAGGATGGAACAAGGGAATCAGCATTTATCAAGCCCCCCAGGCACGTAGGACTGGGCACTTCCAACTTTACTACCTCAATTCTCACAGTCCCAGGTAGGTAGCATTAACCTCCATTTTACAGCTAAGGAAATGTCGGCCTACCTGGATTAAATACCTGCCCCCCCTCCTGCCCCCCAGTAAATCCACTAATGGAGAACAGGGCAATTCCAACTTCAAAGTCACTGCTCTTTCCTGAGGGTAGTGATTCACAAAGCGCGGTCCTAGGACCAGCAGCAGGGGCATTACCTGGAAACTTGTTAGGAATGCAGATTCGCAGGCCTCGCCCAGCCCTTCTGAATGAGAAACTCTGGGGTGGGCCCAGCAAGCCCTCCAAGTGATGCTGGTGGGCCCTCAAGTTTGAGAGCCACTGCTCTTTAGCATGTTGCCTCTTGGAAGCCTTACCTGGAGCATATGTATTAAAATACATATAATTCTACACTGAGCTACTGCAGAGGTCAGAAGAACTTAGTGTATTACCGCTTATCCCTGAATATTATGACAGGGATGGCCTTCAACAAAATTTTGCTTTTGATGTTACGGTCTAACTGCTTGACATTGAATTTTTTCATAAGAAAAAAAAAAGTGAGAGCTATTCTGAATAAACAAATATTGCCAGTAAGATTCTGAAGAACTGTTTTCATCTTACGTCCCAAATAAATAAGACTTGAAACAAAAATCTTCTGCCTGCCTTATAAAGATCCTCTGAAATTGACAAATACCCTTGCCTGACTGACTTTAGTATTACTTGCCATAATTAAAACTAGGTATAGGAAAACCAAGTAGGGATATACTGAATGTTTAGCATACAAGGATCTAAGTTAAAGTTAATAAAAGTAGCTCTTAAGAAAGAAACCACATGGAAAATTAAATTAAAAACTAAGAATTTAATGAAGTACCTTGTTAAAAATTTCCATTTGGAAGGTTTTCTTTTCCAACTTTAAAACATCATGAAGGAAATGCTGTCTTCATCTGAGTGCTCCTCCACTCCAAACCCCCAAATGAAAAATAAAATAATTCATGTTACCAAAAATTCAAAATGTCTTCATTGGATATTTTGCCATTTCACTTTAGCATTTTGGCAAGTATGCCTAACCGGAGAACACTAATTCCTTTTCATATGTAATTTTTCCTTAAATTTTTGTCAATGATTTCATTAGTTGCCATTCTAGTATGTATAGTTATCATATAGGAAATTTTATAGGAAAGTCTTGTTTTTTAAATGCAATGACATTAAAAATGATGCTTAGTTCCTAAGATGTATAAAACACAATTTTTTTTAGAAAACCAAAAAATCAGAATGAAAATAAGGTAATCATTATAATAAGAGTTAAAGTTAAAATAAAGATTTCAATTATCATGTCCTCTTGACGCCTAATGGCAAAACAAAAAAGCTTCATGTTAATATAACAATAAATTCCCAACGGTCATTATTTGCTTTGAATTTATAATGAACTCCTTTTCTGTCTGCAGTTTTTAAAAGGCTCTTAATATTTAAAGGGAAGTTTCCTATGTACATATACAGGACAGACTACGAAATACTGTACTATTAGTTTTTCTACAGATGGATGAGGCTGATAGTATAAAAAAGGAAATGTGGGGCATCTAAAACTTGCAAGTCTATGTAAAAAAATGTACCTCAATTTAGCCAAATGGAATTTTTGGTACATGACGTAATAAAATAGAACCCTACCTTCAAATTCTGTAGACTGAGAATCTCATATATGCCCTGTCACCATCGAAGAAACAAAATCAGCACACAATTATGTTAGCTGTATAAGTTAAATTTGCAGATGTCAGAGGTAACAGTCATCTCTTAATTCTTTGAATTCTTCCTATAATATTATTTAGTAATAGAGAATATTTCAAAAGGAAAGTAGGGAGAAATGAGGCAGGATTCTAACAACTAGAATTGCTTAAAATAAAAATGACATTTCATTTATTTGCTGATATGATTCTGGGAAATATATTTTAAAATTACTTCCTACTTTGTCTTTCTTTAGAGATATTTTGTTTCTTCAACCAGCACACTGAGGATTAGTGCTACAGATCTTACCAAACTGCCTTATGAAAAGCCTTGGCTTCCAGAGAAGTCACACCTTGCAACCCCAAATTGGTTCTGCATGATTCATTGTGAAGCGGGCATGAGCATTCTTCCTGAAATAAGACTGTATACCTTTGAGAACATTCATTTAACCTTGTGAGCTCACTTCTATAGAAACAATTAATTTTATTCGTTGGCTGCCAGTGGGAAAATCAGTTTAATTTAAGGAATTAAGTAAGTCAGGCTGACAGAAGTCAATATATCAACTTTTTAAAAATCAAAATTTATTTAACGGAATGTCTTACGTATATCTAATGGCTTTTCTGAGCTTCAAAAAGCGTTCATCTAAGCACTTTTAAGGCTGCCTCATTTTTCAGTTTTGTTTTAGTAGAGATTCTGATGTTCATCTAACTGAAAGTGTTTCTGACAAAACAGCAGACTCCCTTTCATCAAGGTCATAATTTGAAACGTTATACAATAATGGAATTTAAATTATGTATGGGAAGAAAAGTAGAAGACTGAAACAAGGTATTAGAAATCCCTATTTGGGTCTTTAGATTCAGAAAAATATAATCACAGGCCAACACTGTTCCAACAGAGATGAAGGACATTAGCAGTTACTTGAGTGTAACCTCTCCCAACATTTCCAAAGGCCTGCAGTGTGGTTGCTGTGACCCTAGGGCCCTGATACTTAGAATTCTGGGTAATCACAGAATGAAAGTAATCTACCATAACTTAATTTTCTGAGAAGGTGAACCCTTAACTACAAGGTGCAGAAAGGAAGTCTTCAACTGCTCACTTGCCGTGGCTACAGTATTCAAATACCAAAATCATTTAGATAAATATAACCTGGGAGAAAAAACAATATGTAAGTTGGCAAAGCAGCAGTAATCCCTACTTTCAGCTAACCAATGTAATTTTGCTTCCTTCTAAAGAGGTTCTTTGACAAAAAGCATAGCCTAGTGGAAGACCTCCTCAAGATTTATCCAGTATGTTAACAAGGCTGACTACTTCTGGAATCCTGAGTGACAACACATGATCTGTATGACATGTGAACATAGAGCACATGGACAACCAAAAAATTCTAAGTTCAACCTCTTTTCCTACCATATTTACAGAAAAATTTAAAGCTTGAATTTCACTGACACTGTTTCAACTATTTCATCCCGTAAACTGCGGAAAGGTACTGGCGAACTGTCAAAACAGCAAAAACATGAAGTAGAGGGGTATACAGATAGGGAACGTCAACCAAACTTAGTCTTTGAGTAACTGAAATGTACTTCATTAGTTCTTTTCAAGAGAAAATTTCTTCGAAGTCCACATTCTTTACGTGCCTTTAACCTGTGCCAAGCTCACAAAATCAGGATTCTTTTCGGTTTAAGATTTATTGGTGGCACCAAATAGGATAACATCTATTTTTAAAACTTAATGTTATCAACAATCTTTTAAATTAATATAATATAAAATCTCAGGACAAGCAGAAAGATGGCTAAACTTCATTTTAGACTTACGGTAACATCGAAGCAATTTTAAGAACGTGAATAAGACGAACTGAAGCTAAATATTGCAAAGGGAATTTTTAAAAATCAGATGTGTTAAGAAATTTTGAAGAGAAAGGAACTAATCTCACAAAACTTGAGAAGGAAGTACGTTCTGATTAATCAAAAGCCTGGATGAATCCTGAGACATACATTCATCCTCTGAGGGCTACAGTGAGTAGAGTCCAGGAGCTGCTGCACAATAAGGACATATAAGACCTAAGTTTAAAAGTTAAAATCAGGAGTATTTATATTTAATGTAAACTTGGTAAAGGAAATCTCCAAATGTAATTTTTAAAGTAGAATTTCTTCTTGCCTTCCTTCCTTTGGTTTTTAACCATAAAAATTTATTTAGGAAAACTAAAATTATTTAAAGAAGAGGCATCCAGTTCTAGGATAATTTGGCACATTTATATGTGAAAAAAATCAGAAACCAATTGATAAATCTATAATACACACACATATATATAAACATTTTATTTTAATAATACTCTTTATCACTTCAATTTACATCATTCCATTATGAAAATGTTTAAGAGAGGATATTTCTTCAAAACTCTAAATAAGCAGAGCTTTATCAATTAAACTTACAGCAATACAGTCTTTAGAAGTACATGATTCTTCATTTTACAATAATACTTCTCCTTTAAAAATCTGTCATGGTTTGTCACAGATTTAAAGTAGAAGGCACCTAATGCTATGAAAGGATAATACAGTATATGTAGTGTAAGTGAACCAGATCTTTTCGATTCTTTCTAAAGTCGATTCTTTCTAAAGTCCTACCAAATATCGATTCTTTCTAAAGTCCTACCAAATTTGTGTGAGTATATTTGCTGCATAAATTAAACATTTTTCGTGTTGTTAATTTGTAATATTCTACAAAACTCAAAAATATAATCCATACCTATTATAGGCAACTTATTTTAGCATCTTACCTGTAAGAAACACCAATCTATATACTTAAAATGATTTCTTGAAAACATTTTCATAATGTAGTCCAGCATTTAACAAATAATATGTGAAAATAAAGTCTCCAGAACATTAAAATTTTATCCCTTGATTAGTCCAAATTATTTCATCAGCTGAATTCCTTGAGATGTGTAAGGCAGGTTGGTCCTTCAGATGGACTGTAGACTGAAACTTCCTATAACTGTAGTGATATGTACAGAGCTACATAGCAAAGTACTTCATTATGAAAATGAAGAAAACAGACAAGAGGAAAATATGTTTTAGAGTTCCAAAGAACTGAAACTGCTATTTTTCGGACTAGGCACTGAAACATTTTTCTACAAAAACTTGCCAGAGATTGTCTCTTCACCGTATATTGTTCCATTATCAAGCTAAAAATAAAAACAAACACGGGATCATCATTAGATTACAACTGTCATAGCTTTAATTTCTATAGTTTATATTTTAAAAAGAAAATTATCTTACCATTGGAATATATATCAAACACAGCCTATATACTTAATAACTGGATACCAGAACTTGAGGTGAGTTCTAAGAACTCATGAAAGTGAGTTCTAAAGCAATGTCAAAGGCTGACATCCAATACTACTTTAAGATCACATAATAACAGTTTTATTCAAGGTACATTACACCATTACCCCTGTCAAGACAAAGACTGCTGCCCAACCTGCCCTACTTTATTCTACTCTATTGTAGTCCATCTTCTTCAGTCTTCACTATCTCCTCTTTATCCAGCTCTCACTTCCAAAAATATCTGGGTGAGGGTGGGTATGAGTGTGAGTATGGGAATAATGCACAGCATACTAGGGAGGGAAAATGTATAAATTATAGCATTAAAAAGCTTTAAAGAATAACTATTTGCATTTTTAATTTTAAAAATTAAAACAATTTTAAAAGAGCAAAATATACATAGTTCTACTCTGTTCCCAAAACCTCAGTAAAAAGATAATAAAGGGATTTTTTAAAAAAAGTATAAACCACATGGACATAGAGAAGAACAGAGACAAGAAAAGAGCAGCCAACTCTTAGCTAGCAATGAAGAAATACAACCAGATGCCTCTGTAAGGAGGGGTGAAGAAACAACTAGAAGTAGGCAGATTGGTACAAAGTTTATAGAAAAAGCAGTTAGACACTCAGATGCCCGCCCCTCACATTTCACAGCTGGTCAAGTGCCTCTTCTCTATCCCAGGAGAAGATCTGAGGTTTATTCTCCAAAAAGGGTAGTAACAGAGGGTCTCTGGACTGGGGAAATGCCAGGCACAAACCTACATGGCTCAGGTAAAAGTAACATTTATATAGGCATAACAATGTAAACACTGATTACACATCTATTCAAAATCACAGAATAAATATCCTGAGATGATGAGGAGGTAGGAATGATACAGGGCTGGAAGGCAGGCAAGTGCGGTGGGAGCAGAGGAGGGGGAAACTGAAAGTAACCTGTCCTCATGTGCCATAGTGGGAAAACCAACTGAAGAGGCCTGAAACTGAGAAATCAAGAAATAGAAGTATAAGCATGGTACTTAGATGGAGAGGAAAATATGAAACAAATCAATGAAGAGTTTAAAGGGACTCCTCAGGGTGGGAAAAGAATGAAAGCAGGATAGGCAGTGCAGGGCAGGGGATAGCTGCATTGTACAATAAGAATTGTAGAACTCTAACTCTTCAAACTATGTGCATATATAACCATCCTAAGAGGAAAAACTAGAATAAAAAAAGACCAATCAAAGAAAAACATAAAACCAAGACAAATAGCCTTGGGTTAGACGTGAATTTACCATGAAGATAAACTTAAGCTTCATGGCCAATGTGAGTGCAAGGAGTTGACAGGAGTTGTTCAATGTTCTAGGTGAAGAGGGGAAGCCCAGGTGTAACCAAGAAACATTTCAATGTAAATCGTCTAAAGTTATCTCAGAAGAAAGGGACCAGAATTTCCAGAATTTCAGTAATTTATTGTGATCTCTTGCTCTAAATAAATAATTGCTTTCCTACCTACCAAAGATATACGGTGGATATATTTCAAGGACTCATTAAGAGAAACATAAACTATCACGTACTCTTTCTGTCATGTAAGAAATATATAAGATACTATTTCTTAAAATTAAAAAAAAATGTGGAAATGTTCTCGAAACATTGTTAAGTGAAAAGCATAGTCAGAGAATCAGGATATATATTGTGCCAGTTGTGGTAAACACACACACATACATGGAGAAGAGACTGGATATACACTGAAGTATTACATTTTTTCTTAATTTTATACTCAGAAAAAAATATTTTTCTAAAGTGTATCATTAAGTAAAATGATGACCATTAGCATGAATATAAGTAATAGTTAAAACTTGGAATCGCAGGCTTCCCTGGTGGCGCAGTGGTTGAGAGTCCGTCTGCCGATGCAGGGGACGCGGGTTCGCGCCCCGGTCCGGGAAGATCCCACATGCCGCGGAGCGGCTGGGCCCGTGAGCCGTGGCCACTGGGCCTGCGCATCCGGAGCCTGTGCTCCGCGACGGGAGAGGCCACAGCAGTGAGAGGCCCGCGTACCGCAAAAAAAAACCAAAAAAACTTGGAATCACTTGTGATTATTTTGTAGTGTATAGAAATAGCAAATCACAATGTTTTGTACCTGGATCTAACAGTGCTGTAGTTCAAGTATAATTTAATTTTAAAAAATAGATAAAAAATTTTCAATTGCCTTATTTTAGGACCATCTTGTCAATTTCCACAAGAAAGCTCATTAGAATATTGACTGGGATTGCACTCAATCTATAGATCAGTTTAGGGATAACTGGCTTTTTAATAGTACATCTTAATGGGTTGAGTCATTCAACCCATGAACACATTATTGTATCTCTCCATTTACTCATATCTCTAATTTTTCTCTGAATTATTTTTTAGTTTTCCATCTACAAGTCTTGTACAATGTTTGTTAAATGTACTTGTAAGTATTTTTAAAAGTTCATTGTTTATGGAATTTTTCTTAATTTCATTTAATTATTGTTCATTGCTACATATAGAAATAATAGGAAGATTTTTTTTATATTGACACTGTGTATGTGATCTTGCTAAACTCAATTATTCTAGTAACTTTTTTTGCTAATTCCTTAGAATTTCTAAATATAATCATGCAATCTGCAACTGAATACAATTTTACTTCTTCCTTTTCAAAAAGCAAACAAACAAACAAAACTTGGGAATCACTTAATTTGACTCAGGTACTATATTGTATGTGTTTTAAACTTACCAAGTATTTAATTCTTCTAACAACTTTGTGAGGGAGGTTCTACTGCAACCCCATTTTACAGATAAGAAAGCTGAGGCACAGTGAGGTTAAGAACGTTGCATAAAGTCACAGAGCTAGTACATAGAGAAGCTGGAATTGGAACCCAGGAAGTTTGACTCCAGAATTGGACTCCCTTAGCTTCTAAGCTGTATTGCCTCTCAAACAACTAATAATGGAAAATCGATTCTGTATTTGAGCAATACAAGAATAAGAACCTTATTCAATACTACTGTCAGCTAACATACAAACCTGGACTACAGCTAACTAGCTCCATCCTCCTGAGAAACACCGTGCATAGGAATGAGACTCTCACACTGTTCGCTGTCTTCTGAAACCCTTAAAAAAAGACAATAGTTAGGAAAGCTTTAGACCTAAGGAACCCTTAAAAATGATCTACTCCACTGGCTGAGGCTTGAGGTCAGACCTAAGACAAGGTCAAGATTCCCCAACAAACTGTCCCAAATTCTTTTTAGAGTAGAATGTAAAAAGGTTTCTCTCTCTTAAAAAGAAAGAAATTGAAAAAAAAAATGGAGGCAATGTTATCATATTTTATTATGAATTTTTTTCAAACAAACAAATGTTTTCTACATTTAAATTTGTTTTAGCAAAGCAGTAAGCACTTTGGTTGTACCTGTGAATCAAAACATTTTTTTTTTTTTAAAAAAGCAGTTGGGAAGAAACTATCTTATCACCTGAAGGGTCTGAACAAATTCTTTTATCTGGCACTGTACATATAAAATTATAATCTTTTAAAAATTCTTCACAGAATCTCTAAAAAGCTAGGCCAGCATGATATGATTCCTAATTTACTTAGTAAACATTATTTTTTAAAAATCTGTATTAGAACTTAACCTACCTCTGAATTCGATGTTTTCTGCATATAAAGGCAAAAATTCTTCTGATTCCCACCATCACAGGATCCCAATTATTATAATGGCACAAGAGAGTTACAATAAAAAATGAAAAAAATACAGGGATAGCGCCTGCAAAAAATAACCAAGAAAACTGCACCTAAAAATAAGAGGTAGAAGAAAAACAAAACACCCACAATTACCATTAAGACACTTTTCCCTTTAACGTAAGTTTTCCACTTATGATAACTTGCAGGAATAAAGTAAAACACCAAGAAAATAATACTAATCTTTGACAACATTTTAAGTATGTTATTATTAAATATAAGGATTCAGGACTTCAACATATTAACCACTTGCTTAAATTACCAACAAAAATACTTCTTGCTTGGAAAATAGCCTAAAGGAAAGCATGCTTTTCACTAATAAGTACAGGCATAGTACATCAGAAACAGAATTATGAAATTTTAAGCATTTGCCTTACACATCACATTGCCCATAGTTTCTTTACTGATTACTGCCTGTTCTTAAGTTGATTCTTCCCCTTTAGCTCCTGAAGTCATTTTTAAAAACTCCCACTTTTGAAAAACTAGGTTATGCTATTGCTATGATATGTTGTGTTATGTTATGGTTCTTAAGACAGTACTAAAAACAGATGAAACTCAAGTAAAACTTTTGCAAACATTTTACTGATGAAATATAGCTTGATTATCTAGTAACAAATGAAACAAATTTTCAAAAGGAAATCATAACTAAGTAAAATAAAGATTACAAAGAGAAATACTTTCAGGGGTGAGGAGCCCTCAGATCGCCAAGCCTGACCCTCCAATCCATCATTTTATCAGGGTCGTCAAGAAAATTAAAAATGAGACACCATAAAGTTATCAAACCAAAAAAAAAATCTTTCTTTCCTTTACCATCTAGATTCAACTAAGGATCAAAAACAATTGCTAAAAAGAGCCTGCACTGATTAACTATTGAGACTCAGCTGCAACACACTGGTGGTTTGCTTTCAAAATAATGACAAAAACAGTAACTCCTATCTTTAAAATAGGGAAGAAAAATTCCTTGCCCTCTCTAAGCATTAAAAAAAATGAGGCTGAGAATCAAAGGCAAGACTCCCTCTTGTGGAAAACATATACTATTCCATTTCATACCACCCTTTAGTCAGAGTAAAGGGGTTTTGTGAGAATAATGGTTTCTTTTATGAGGGACTCATAATGCGTAACACAAGAAAACCCACTGACAACTTTTAACATGCACGTTCTGCTTGTATGGTACACACACATACAGGATAAGTATAGGATATAAGTCAGGATAAGAACACCCAGCAGTAAGTACTAAAAAGCCTTCACACTGTTATCAAAGTATTGGTATAACATATTCTTGGAATATTTGCCAGAATATTTAATAATCTAGAAAAACCATGATGAACTTAAATGACTGAAGAAAGGAAAAAGTATAAAGAACTTCTGACTAATGAGAGTTAAAAATGCAGATATACAATGGAACAGGATAGAAAGCCCAGAGATAAACCCACGCACATATGGACACCTTATCTTTGATAAAGGTGGCAGGAATGTACAGTGGAGAAAGGACAACCTCTTCAATAAATGGTGCTGGGAAAACTGGACAGGTACATGTAAAAGTATGAGATTAGATCACTCCCTAACACCATACACAAAAATAAGCTCAAAATGGATTAAAGACCTAAATGTAAGGCCAGAAACTATCAAACTCTTAGAGGAAAACATAGGCAGAACACTCTATGACATAAATCACAGCAAGATCCTTTCTGACCCACCTCCTAGAGTAATGGAAATAAAAACAAAAATAAACAAATGGGACCTAATGAAACTTCAAAGCTTTTGCACAGCAAAGGAAACCATAATCAAGACCAAAAGACAACCCTCAGAATGGGAGAAAATATTTGCAAATGAAGCAAATGACAAAGGGTTAATCTCCAAAATTTACAAGCAGCTCATGCAGCTCAATAACAAAAAAACAAACAACCCAATCCAAAAATGGGCAGGAGACCTAAATAGACATTTCTCCAAAGAAGATATACAGAATGCCAACAAACACATGAAAGAATGCTCAACATCATTAATCATTAGAGAAATGCAAATCAAAACTACAG
>NW_021703772.1:97220777-97274808 GCF_005190385.1 Monodon monoceros
AAAGCAACTGACAAAGGATTAATCTCCAAAATTTACAAGCAGCTCATGCAGCTCAATAACAAAAAAACAAACAACCCAATCCAAAAATGGGCAGAAGACCTAAATAGACATTTCTCCAAAGAAGATATACAGACTGCCAACAAACACATGAAAGAATGCTCAACATCATTAATCATTAGAGAAATGCAAATCAAAACTACAATGAGATATCATCTCACACCAGTCAGAATGGCCATCATCAAAAAATCTAGAAACAATAAATGCTGGAGAGGGTGTGGAGAAAAGGGAACACTCTTGCACTGCTGGTGGGAATGTGAATTGGTTCAGCCACTATGGAGAACAGTATGGAGGTTCCTTAAAAAACTACAAATAGAATTACCATATGACCCAGCAATCCCACTACTGGGCATATACCCTGAGAAGACCATAATTCAAAAAGAGTCATGTACCAAAATGTTCATTGCAGCTCTATTTACAATAGCCCGGAGATGGAAACAACCTAAGCGCCCATCATCGGATTAATGGATAAAGAAGATGTGGCACATATATACAATGGAATATTACTCAGCCTTAAAAAGAAATGAAATTGAGCTATTTGTAATGAGATGGATAGACCTAGAGTCTGTCATACAGAGTGAAGTAAGTCAGAAAGAAAAAGACAAATACCGTATGCTAACACATATATATGGAATTTAAGGGGAAAAAAATGTCATGAAGAACCTAGGGGTAAGACAGGAATAAAGACGCAGACCTACTGGAGAACGGACTTGAGGATATGGGGAGGGGGAAGGGTGAGCTTTGACAGGGCGAGAGAGTCATGGACATATACACACTAACAAACGTAGTAAGGTAGATAGCTAGGGGGAAGCAGCTGCAAGGCACAGGGATATTAGCTCGGTGCTTTGTGACAGCCTGGAGGGGTGGGATAGGGAGAGTGGGAGGGAGGGAGACGCAAGAGGGAAGACATATGGGAACATATGTATATGTATAACTAATTCACTTTGTTATAAAGCAGAAACTAACACACCATTGTAAAGAAATTATACCCCAATAAAGATGTTTAAAAAAAATAAAAAATAAAAAAAATAAAAATAAAAATGCAGATATAGTTGATAGAATGATTTCATGAATATTCAACTAAAAACCCTATTTTAGAACTGAAAAAAGCAAACTTTATAAAGGTAAGTAAAACTCTAGATGACTTTTAAAGGCAAAGTTCACTTTTAACAATGCAGTTATTTATATGCTGCTGAATAATTAAAAAAACATTTAATTTGATTTCCAACAAGCTATGAAGACAATTTTTTTAAATGAAGACATTTATTAACAATGAAAACTGCCTAAGTAAACAAAAAGAGTCTAACTCCTGAATATATCTGAATATAAACCTGAAAACAATCAGGGATGCTTCCTATTATACCAAATATCAATAGGTTAAAAAATATATACATTTTAAGCTCAATAAATAAAGTTGATAAATGCTAAAATTTCAGAAATTATATATAAATATGCTTGGATATTAGAACAAAAAAAACCCCAGGAAAGTAGGTTTCTCCTACCATGTTTCTATTAGAGGTCTGGGGCATACCCTGCTACTTTTACCAGAAGGTATCTTCCTGCCCTCAATTCCCACCAAAGGCCCAGCCTACTCATTTAACTGATTCCCTAATCTTGATGCAAAGACAATCAAGAAATGACTGTTGGTATGTTTTTCTAATCTATTATATATACACACATTTTTCCCTTGTGTTTTGCCTTCATCTTAAAATATTTGAGCAAATGACATAATCATTTAATCAAATTAAATCTGCTGTTACAGTTCTTTTTAAAAAATTCAAAAGTAAAATTAACCTTCAATTTTTATTTTTCAAATCTGCAAAAAAGCCAATGTTTTCAAAGTATCAGTATGGTAAAGTTCATTTACACAGCAATCTACCAAAATCCTCTAGTAAGCAGCACTTCCCTAGTTTCACTAGAATAATTTTGGTTGATATTCAAGATTATGACCCTGAGATATGGAAAGACCTGGATATTATTTAAATCTATAAAAGGATTTAATGATGTATGACTTTACTGTTACATATATTTTATAATATTCACAGTTTTTGAAAATGCATGGTATATGTAAGATAAGTAATTCTCAATTACAAAGATTTCCATTCTTAACCATGACAGATAAATTAGAATTTATTGAACCATAAAACAAAATTAAATACCACAGAATTGTTTTTTAAATAAAGAGGATACATATCACTGAGAGTATTTTGCCTTTATCCTAAAAACTGCATGAAGATCTAAAGAAAAATAAAAATCTGATTTTAACTTCTACGCATTATAAGCCTTTGGGCTTTCAAGTATTTCTTCTTCAAATTATATTAAACCAAACCACACACACACACCGTTTTGTTACTTAATATTGGCATTAAAAGCTTACAAATATTGAACTGAGTGATAAAAGGCTACACATCTTTTACTGTGTGCCAGTGGCACATCTTTTTCTCCCTAGTACCCCTAGAAGCACTAAAGAAACTTCTCCCTTTGGGCTGCTGGGAGGGACTCTCCACCCCAATTCTCTTTTCTGCAATGTTATCACGGCCAGCATTTATCAAAAGAACCCTCACATTCAGACCAGGACTTCACAGACGAGGAAAGGAGCACCCGCCCTGGTGAGTCCAGACAGAAATGAGCAATCACTGAGAAACGACGTTATTCCTGTGCCGCTCACATCTATGGGAGTATTAACATAGTGTTAAGAAACCTTTGGAGTCTATGTTAGAAATCAAAACACTACTATTTATATGATTAAACTATATCCCCTATTCCATACCACTGACTCACCAAAGAACATCTGGAACATAATCAGCTCCAAAACTGGAGAACTATATATAAAGACACTGCCCTTAATTTAGAAATTAAGGAAAAATATTGAAAGGCTAAAAAATGTAACACATTACCCATTTCTTTGGTACTTTTTATATCTCTTTGTAGTAAAACAGCTTGGAAGAGAAGGCATCAAGTATTATTCATGGTCATCTTTATAATTTAGTCACATTCCTTACCTTTCATTAGCTCTGTTTTAATAATACACTTAAAATATCTAATAAATAGTTTGCCTTACCTTTTGCATACACATGTCAGCTATTATGGACAGAGGTATTGTAAGGCTTAGTGCAAGTGTGCCTATCAGTGATGAGGTAAGAAAGCAGCCCCTAAAAAGAAAAAAGAAAATATACATTTCCATATCAAAAAAGTAAAAGAACCAAAGAAAAACAATGATCAAAAACTATCTATCTTACAACATAGGCAAGAGAGATCAGGAGCAAAAATAAAAGCTCAGGATGGACTAAGACATAATGAAAAATAAAGTTACTAAGATCATTCTTACAGTTTATCTTCAAATATTAAAAATCCAATATATAAGTATACTAATTTCAAAAGACTTTATGCTATTTTCTAGATCTGCTTACAGACGTTATTCAACTTTTGATGTATAGCTTATATTTTATTAACATTTTTAATAAAACTGTCAAAAGAGTTGTTATAGTTTTGTGATATTGATACTCAGCTAACAAAGGAAACAGCTATATTAAAATTTCAGGACAATACCTCATAACACAGACTTTAACAAAGTGATAAGCCAACAGGTGGGTCTGTCATTAAAGCAAAAATATCTCACCCTCATTAAAAACTAAAGTAGTCTTTAGATGTGTGCTGCTCTTTTGATTTGGCTTAATATCGGAAAAAAAGAACTTGAGTATTTTTCAGGGATATTTCCTTGTGGTTTTTCATTTTTCTAGCAATTGTCCTAACCAAAACCTAAGCTCTTCATTTTATTTTCACCTTGAACTATCAATGTTGGTATCAAATTTTGACATACCAATTGCATATAATTTTATATAGTTGAAGGAAAAAAATGAAGGAAAGCATTATATTGAATAGATATTTGGGTATATAAGAAGAAAATGAATTATAGGCCAAGATAAAACCATAATGTATATAATTAGGACTACAGACCCATGGAAATTATAGGCAAGTAAATTCTAGCTCAGTGTATGTTAGGATTAACAATGCTGTCCTACAATAAAAGAGGCTATCTCTTGATAAAGTGTCACTTGAAGTATTCACCAGAGGCTGGACAATTAGTTCTTATTGATGTGGTAAAGAAAACTCAAGCGCTAGTCCACTATTCATGAGCTGATCTGTGAAAAGAGGGTTCAGGGATCAAATATCATTTTTTTTATTAAAAAAATTTTTAATTAATTAATTTATTTATTTATTGGCCACACTGCAAGACTTGCAGGCGGGATCTTAGTTCCAGGACCAGGAATCAAACTGGGGCCCCCGCAGTGAAAGCGCTGAGTCCTAATCACTGGACCACCAGGGAATTCTCTTGTTGTTGTTGTTTTTTTAATGCAGTATATGTTCTTAGAGATTTATAATGCAAAGTAGAATCACACTGAGTCTGAGATGAAGTATTAAAAACCCTGTTTGACTTACACCAGCTTTTCCCAATTTAGCTGATGGCTGAATACATCTGATTTATTTTTTTTAATTAATTAATTTACTTATTTATTTTTTGGCCGAGGCACGCGGCACGCAGGATCTTAGTTCCCTAACCAGGGATCGAACCTGTGCCCCCTGCAGTGGAAGCGCAGAGTCCTAACCACCAGACCACCAGGGAATTCCCCATTTGATCTATTATTCATTCAACATGCTCCAGGAAATGCTAAGACAGAGGACTAGGTGGATAATCTCACATCTATACTAGCAGTACAATATATGGAGTTAACAGTGCACTTAAAAGAATTTTTTTCCAATAAACAATGAGTGACAAGTACACATCTTTAATTTCCAAAAAATTCACAACTGCACTTCTAAATCTTTAGTATACTACTCAGCACCTGATTATATATGCTGAAGTTTGTTGTCTACTTATAGTTAAACATACAATAATCTTGCCTTCCTAGAAAGAAATCATCATACACGCGAAGGTTATGACTTCTGATTTAACTATTTTTAATGATCTAAAAAGGTATAAAATACATAGATATGCTCCTTATAATTGTTTTGAATTACCAACAACACCTAGAATTGAAGGGATATGAAGTTTGTTTCATTACTGACTAACTTACTGCTTTTGAGTTGTAACCATAAGTACTCTTAAATGCTTGAGTGTAGAAGTATATCTGAAAAATAAACCTTTTTGAGGTCCTGAAAAATCCACCCCAGGTAAGGATAAACAAAGCTTTGATCATAATATATGATCCTGAGTGTCCAGTTTAGTCAACAATAAACACTCATATACACAGTTGGGAATATACATTGTGTTCCTTCTGTAGAGAATAACTTTGCAATTCTCTCAAAATCAAAAGTCTACACGTTTGGGGCTTCCCTGGTGGCGCAGTGGTTGAGAGTCCGCCTGCCGATGCAGGTGACACGGGTTCGTGCCCCGGTCCGGGAGGATCCCACGTGCCGCGGAGCGGCTGGGCCTGTGAGCCATGGCCGCTGGGCCTGCGTGTCCGGAGCCTGTGCTGCGCAGCGGGAGAGACCACAACAGTGAAAGGCCTGCGTACCGCAGAAAAAATAAAAAGTCTACACGTTTGATTCAGTCTTTTCAGTATTTATCCTATAGAATACTTACATGTATATGCAAAAACATATATGAGGATGTTCAATGCCATATTATTTACAAAGCAGAAGACTACAAACTAAAATGTCTCTCAAGAAGGAACTGGTAAAACACATTATGTTCTGTGCATTATGTTACATAATAGATTGGAGCATAACAGATTAGAGTACTACATAGGCTTTAAAAAAATGAATCTAGTGGCTGATATGTAAAGATTTACAAGACAGTAATTTGTGTACAGAATGATATCCATAGTTTGCATGTTAAAAATAAAACAAATTGGAGTGGGGAGGATTAAGAGACTGATAACACACTTCTGTATATACAGACAATTTTGCAGAAGGCTTTGAAGTTAATAGTGGTTGCCTCTGGGGAAAAGAAATGAAAATGTGGGGCAGAAGGGAGATTACCTTTTCATTGTAATCCATTTTGTACACTTTTGTATGGATTACTCTCTTAATTTAAAAAAAGTTAAATACAAAAAGAATAAAAATATTTCAAAACATGTTATTTATTATTTAGCTACAAAATTTTCCAAGGGAGCAAACTCAGGAAAGCTCACATAATAGAGAGATTACATATGTCACAACTCATATTCATTCAACCCCAAAGCCTACATTAAAATCTGCTGACATAATGAAACTCTAGTGTATATATTTATTAAAAATAACTCTCTCGATAAAGAATGAGTATTTTAATATTTGTAAATTTGTGGTATAGTCCATGTTTATTATGAGTCTCAATGTAATACGAACCATACTAAACCTTTCTCTCGTCTAATATCCAAAAAATTTTTTAAATTACTTCTTTCAAATATGTAAAAACTCCTTGCTTTGAAATTTTTTAATCTAAGCTAAACTTAGAAAAGTAGGGAGTACAAACTTCTGTTAAAATACAGTGAGTGCATAATTGTTTAAAGCATATGGTTCACCGGGTTGAACCCTATGAAACTGCCATCAAAAATGGTTTAAGATCAACAATTCCTTATGGTGCAACTAAGTTCAATCAAAACACTACCAGTAAGCAGTTTCATCTGCCCAGAACCAAGAGTGGAAAGAGGCAAGAGAAATGATAGAACAAAAGAAGTGACAGGACAAAAGAATGAGACATATGGTATATATTAATATATAAAATAAAATATATAATTCTTTTTGGTTAAAAAAAAACAAGCACCTCAAATAATTTGTACAAAATGAGCAGATTTTGATACCAAAGAGTTTTAGATCAGCAAAGGAATTTAATTACACAAATTACTACATACAAAGTAAATCTTTAAGTACTACACGAAAGGGAGTGAGTACAGAGGATATCAAGAAAATACAGATATTTCCTTAATTGGAGAGGGGAAAGAAATGTAGGCAGAGCATTAAGGAAGACTTGATGGAAAAGCCTATTTTTGTTGCAGTCTTTTGCAAGGGAAAACTAGTCAGTAGTCTTAAATGGTATATAATAAAATACATTTAGGAGTTTAGGTACAATTTGTGTTTCTTTTTAAGTTCGTATTAGATGGAAACAGGAGTAAGTATTAAGCTCTCTATTTGAAGTTTTCTTAAACTCCATATATGATACTGCTGTCAAACTATTTTAAGATTATTATCATATATCAACATAGTTGATATTACAACATATCAAACTACGTTAAAATCTCAAGTTAATCAGAGCTTAGGGTTTATATATCTGCCTCACTCATATGAAAAGTCCTGAGAATAAACAAAACAAAAAAGTCTATGAGCAACCAAACAGACATTCCAAAGTCTCCTGAATAAGCAAAGTCCCCAGATTCTCACTTAGAATTCATGTATTCATACCTGGGATACACATCTCCTAAGTGTGACTGTCCATTAGATAATGATGCCTTTAATTAGCATAACACTCTACTTTCTAAAACATTCTATAAATTCAGATCATTCATATTCATTTATTCGTTCAGCAAAATTCACGAGCTCCTTCTATGTGCAAGCCACTACTCTATGCAATGGGTACACAGAAATTAAAAAAACAAAACACAGTTCCTGCTCTAATGGGGTTACTGTATTAAGCTATAAGTGTGTGGGGTGGGAAGGTGCACAGGAGGGGCCATCAGAAGACAGAAGAAATAGAAATGCTTAAACTAGCCAAAAGTCAATAAACTCATAACTAATAAATCACAGGGTAATAAACAGTACATACCACAACCACAGGAACTCTGAGAGCACTGTTCCAATAAGGCCATTAATGATAATGCACATTAATACTACTTTATTGGGAAACTCAAAGTCCTCAAATCCAGTATAATGAAGTAAAAAGAAACCTGGCCATAAGAGCAGCAGATTAAAGAGACCTACAAAACCTAAACATGTATAAAAGAGAGAAAAGTTAGTAACTGTGATTTATTTCAATTTTCCAAACTTATAACTCTACAACAAGAAAACGTTAGATTTTGCACAAAGGGCTTCAACAGGTTTCCTTAACTGAAATTTCTGTTACTTTTTTTCTTTTTCCTGTTGCTTTTGTTTTTAAGTAAGTCTTATGGAGAGATCAACACAAGAAAAAACTTTATCAAGCAACTGGTGATCACTGAGTCTTCAAGGTTCAACTATCCCACTGTATGGAGCAACTACTGCAGAACAAACCACTTAGAACAATTCAGAAAGAAGGGTTGCTAATCTTAGATTATAATAATGTAGTGTCCTAGAACTTAAAGGAATAACTGGTGCGTGTATTCAGCCTAAATTATTAAGAGGAACTAGACAGTTTACTCTCTGATTCGAATCATATTTATGTTTAAAGCACCCGTGCTATGCTAGGAGTAATGGAGGAGGGTCCCCTAAAAAGATAAAATTTTTGCTTCCCGCCTTCCCAAGAGCTCATAAGCTAGTCTGTGAGATTACACACATACGCCAATAGCTATTCAAGTATGAACTAAGCATGGACTATGTGTAAAGGAAGGCTATAATATTTAGTGGTTAAGTGTGTGCTCTGCAGTCTGATTGCCCTGGGTTCCAATCCCAGCTCTACAATTCACTAGTACTGTAATCTTTAGGCAAACTTTAGGCAAGATGCTCAACCTCTTGTAAACCTCATTTTCCAATCTATAAGTGTAAAACAATATTTAATTAGGTTACTAGGAAGATTAGACAAACATAAAATACAACACAGTACATGGCATGGAGTAAATAGTTAATAAAGGTTAGCTATTATTATTATAGAAACGTAAGCTTATATAAGACTACAACATGTGAATGTAAAGAAAAAAATATTATAATCTTATAGTAGTTTTTATTGGACTTTGTATATAGTTTAACACCACAATTCCACTATGAGATCCAGAGGTAACTATAGAGCTTTCCTAAAAGGAAATTAAATTACAGTAGGTATGTATTTTATATTTGCTGCTAAATAATAAACTAGTATTTAGGATGCCTAGTTAAATCTTAATAGGGCTGGAGCACCTACTCTCATCTGCTGCTGAAGACTCACAAGACCTGCCTTCTCTGAAGGACTGTCTTGGACAGCGACCAAGTCTGCCTTTCCCTGGAAGTCCCCACCCCTCCCCACTCCACACCCTGCGCAGCCCAATCCTAATGGCTCTAGGCCAGGACAGCTCTGAGGAGTGCCTAGACACATTACCTGCTCCCACTGTGCTCCCTGCCCAGGGACCTGCAATGAGCTGGGCCACGCCTCAACTGTACCAGAGATCGCGTGGTTCTCTCCCCTTCTCTATTCTTCTCCTCTCACGCCCTTGCCAGTCTTTCCTGCAGAGCACCCCTTCAATGGATCTCCCGCACCAAATCCCCGTCTCATACCCTGCTTCTAGGAAACCCAACTTAAGACACCTAGTGATAAAAATAAAAAGAAACAAAACAACACACGTACAGAAGGCTTGTATAGTATTAAAAAGTTGTTCTAATTAAAACAGCAAAATTTGGCATTATCAAGAACCAAATCTTTTCTGTTCCCTGAACTATGAAACCTATGAATACCCACATTTAGTAACAACTTTTGGATCTAGAGATAAAAGGTCCAAATCACTTCACCTGTTCTCTAGACCCTCCAGAAGGCAGCCACATGCACTTCTGCTCTTCCCTAAAGTGAACACTCCAGCACAATGGATCTACTCACTGTTCCCTGCTATGCTCTGCTCACATCCCAATGCCGAAAGAACCCTCCACGTCCCAACCCTAACTACGACTTCTCCAATCCTATCTAAAGCCCATGTCAAATTCATATTGCTTTCCATATCATGGCACATATGAAGATTAACCAAGTTATATGTCTGTTACTACTCTCCAATAAGAGTAAATAAGCAATTTTTCTTGAAAGCTGCCAATCTTAAAAAAAAACACTGTAAAACATTAACATTTTAATCCATTCCAGATGGAATTTTCTATGACTTTAAAATAAGACATCATTAAAATTATCTTCATATTTAAAGTATACTTATTGAATTCTCTACTTGAAAGGAACTTGAGTGATCACCCAGTCTAGCGGCTTTTCAAAGGTTTTATTTTTGTTCATTTTTAGGTGAAGATATACAAACTATTTTTAGCAGAAAAATCATTTCTACAAATTAAATTATAATGCTAAAAAACCAGCAAAGCAGAATTGCTCCAGCAGAAGCAGCAAAGGAGTCTGAGAACCAGACTCACATGTGCAATGCCACCTCCTTCCAACCTTCCCAGGATCCTCCGTAAATCAGCTACTAACCTAGTCCAATCTTCTCATTTTCAGATGAGTATGAGATAAATGAAGTTATAACAGCTAGAGTCCATGTCTCCTGGTTCCCTGTAAGCTGCACTTTGAATTCTCATCACCATGCTTCTTTATCTATTGATATTCAGATATCTTTTGTAAGATATCTTGTCAATGTGTTCTTCTTTTGCAATCCTAGATATCACAAGTTCTTTACTGAGCTGATTTCAGGCAAAGGAGAATTTATAAATCATATTAGGCATTTACCAAAATTAAGAATTGATGCCAGAAACTATAACTGGATAATTTGAAAATCTATGTCATAAAAGAATCTGAGTCTTAAAGTGCAAATGGAAAACCTTCAAAAGACCTACAATTTTTAGTAAAAACAAGTACATAGACTGAAACAGTATTATACGCATCATTTTGGGGCTGTTTCCCCAATCTTACACTTCAAAAAAGGCAAAATGCATAATACAACAGGTATACACTCACATACTTATAACAGCATAACCTGTCATATCAGTGAGGAAAATATCTGATTCACAGGCTGAAGACATTAATTTGAAAAAGGTGTTACAAGGAATGTCTTTACCTCACACTGAGGGAATGAGCGTTTCCTCACAGGTGCACAACTATGCAGAACAAGGTAAGAGAAAAACATTGAGATGGGACTTCATAATCTTTAAAATCTAATGATTTTAAAGAATCATATGGGGGAGTGGGGAGGAAGACTTCCCTATTCCCTCCAAAAAACAAAAATGAAAACCCTAAGTTAATCATTCAGAGTAAACAGCCTTACAAGTTAAACATAGTCTTACCAAAGAACATTGGAATATCCAATTTATCTTCTCTGTCTACTTTTCTCTTGATCATAACAATATAGACAGCATAGAGCATGGCTCCAACAAGAGACCAAATGGAACCTGTAAAAATCAAGATAATAATTTAAAGCATCTGTTCATTAACTCATTTATCACACACTTATTTAAAATCTGACACAGTCAGCTCCTATTTCAAGAAACTAGTATTCAAATATGAAAAGATAAAGCACAACCCACCTTATCCATGGCCTCCGGGAATATAGGAAAGAGTTTAAAGTATAAACAAATAAATGCAAAAACATTCACCTCAATGATCTAACCAATGTTATACATGTTATATTACCAACTTTTTGGTATTTAATTTTGAAATGCATACTTCATATTGTCCCCTACATAAGCAATTATGACACCTGACACAGCCAACTTAACAATGCTTCCTTCCCTCTCTAAGCTGTTGTTTATATTGTTCTCCCCACTGCTATGTATAATTTTTAATATACATTCTACCACCATTTTCAAGACCCTATTAAAGTCCCACCACTGCCACCAAGCATCCTCTTTCTACTCCACTGAATTTCCATCCTTGTCTTCTATTTTAGATAATGTAATACTTACTATAGTTAAATATAGTGTTATTTTATTCTCTAGGGGCTTCATTTTGTTAATCATATATTATTGATTAAAATCAAAAACTCCTTGACAACTGTAAACACATAATGTATACTTTTTAATGTTCTAAAATATCTAACATAATGTAGGGCTCACAGTACCTGCATAATAAATATGGATTCTCTTTAATATACTAACTCGCAAGAACATTTAAGTAAGCCTTTAAAAGCAGCTGTATAGGGCTTCCCTGGTGGCGCAGTGGTTGAGAGTCTGCCTGCTGATGCAGGGGACACGGGTTCGTGCCCCGGTCCGGGAAGATCCCACATGCCGCGGAGCGGCTGGGCCCGTGAGCCATGGCCGCTGAGCCTGCGTGTCTGGAGCCTGTGCTCCACAACGGGAGAGGCCACAGCAGTGAGAGGCCCACGTACCGCAAAAAAACAAAACAAACAAACAATAAAAACAGCTGTTAAAGGTGCTATCTGCCTGGTGACCATATTCAATACTTTAATCAATTATCCAAAAGTCCAGTGTTTCATTAAATCTATTTATTATTACTATTACTACTAAACTATTTTTAAAAAGCAAAGGGAAAGCATGTCAACAAAATCTCTCACACACACACAACAAATATATATATTGTTTTACACATACAGATCTGCTCTGGGTGAGAAAGAGGTAAGGCAGTTCAAGACACAGCTCCCTGAGCAGTAACCAGGAATAGTTTAGAAAGCACTGTTGTATTTAATAAACTTTAAATGTCTAAAGAAAGTATCCAGAAGGAGGGACTTCCCTGGTGGTCCAGCAGTTAAGACTCCACGCTCCCAATGCAGGGGACCCAGGTTCAATACCTGGTCAGGGAGCTAGATCCTGCATGCTGCAACTAAAGATCCCACATGCCACAACTAAAGATTCCGCATGCTGCAACTAAGATCCTGCATGCTTCAACTAATAGCCAGCGCAGCCAAGTAAATAAATAAATGAACATTTTAAAAAATAAATAAAAAATAAAGAAAGTATCCAGAAGGAAACCAGTTAAGCTAGATTTTGATTACCCTTCTTTTGTTAAATCTAAACAATGGATCAAAAACGATGTGTTTACTGTAGTAGTAACTGTTTCAGGCAAGAATCAAAAGTGAATGACAAAATTAGCAGGCAGGTACAAGCATGATGGATAGGATATATGTACAGCCTCAGTATCTCTTACAAGATGATTATTACTTACAAAGGGAAAAATCAGTAACTACACTAGAGCAACCTGACACACCACTTTAAAATTAATGTCACCAGTAATGGGACAAATCAACATCATGTGCCTTCTGATATGATATACTTATCAGGATACAATATCACTTCCATGGTATTCTTGCCAAAAATGCACAACATAAATTTAACCGTAAGGAAATATCAGACAAACTCAGATTGAAGGACATTCTACGAAACAAGTGGACAGTATCCTCCAAAAATATTAAAGTTATGAAAGACAAGAAAAGACTGAGGGATAGTTCCAGATTAAAGAAAACTAAGGAAACATGACAACTAAATGCAATAAATGATGTTGGACCAGGAAAAGAACATTAGTGGAAAAAATGGTGAAATCTGAAAAGGATCTACAGACTAAATAAAAATTATTGTAATCACTGTTAATTCCTGATTTTTAAACCTGTACTGTAGTTATGTACATTGTAAATAGTTAAGAGAATCGGGGGGAGTGCTATATGAGAGTTCTGTGAAATATTTTTTAATTTTTTTACATTATTTCCAAAGGAAAAGTTAAAGAAAAAAAAGGTCTTGTTAGTGCTCACCCTGTGTGTGTGTGTATGCACGCATGTGTGTGGACATGCACATGCATGATGACATGCACAGAACTTTTCTTGTATACTCTAACAGAAAGAATGCAGAATCAGATACTTACCTATTGGGTCTCTTCCAGCAGATTTTTCAGACTCTGACAGGTTTACCAGCACAACACCTCCGATGCTATGAGAATAACAGTCATTACTGACAAGTAAAATAATAAATTCCTTCAAAAGACTAACCTCAAAGATCAAAATTATTTACAAGTAATAAAGACTAATCTCAACTTTGGGTAAAACTATCAAAGAATTAATGATTTAATTAATAATATCTAACAATATTATCGGTATAGTATAAGTGCTATACTTATATTAACTCATTTAATCCACATAAAATGCCCAATATTACCTTATAAGGAAGGTATTATTATTATCATTCCCATTGTACACATGAGAAAATTATACATAATGCACAAAGAAATGAAGTAACTTGACCAAAATCACACAGCTGGGATTGAAACGCAGGCAGTCTACTTCCAGAGTTCAGTGTTCTTACCTGCTATGCTATCTTCTGCCTTTCAATTAGGAAAAAATTAACCAACTTGTCATCCCTCTTCCAATCTTTTTTGGCAATGTACAAATATCAAAACCCATATAAACCTAGCAATGGCACTAACTCTCACTGGTAAAACCAAAATTAATGGTAAAACTATCCTTAAATATTTAAATAACTAAATTAATCCCATTATTTTAATGTAAAAATAAGACCAAGTTAAGGATGTAGAGAAATCAAGATGTTATTCCTTCATTCAACTGTTGCTTATTAGCTAAACTTCAGGTTAAGCAATGAACAAGAGAGATGTGGTTCCTGTCCTCATGCAGCCTTATACTGTCTTTCTATTTCTATGTATCTTTCTACTTTTATTAAGACAATGAAAAGTTAGAAATAGGCATGAATTTTGAACAAAGTTGGATAAACCTCATCACTTCCCTATGACAAATATACTGTATTTCCCTAATGCAAAAATATGTTTGGCTAAAACATGGGCCAATCATGCAAAAAGAATAAATTCCTAGTGTCCATAGTCTAAATGGTAAATTAGTTGGTTCAACCAGATTGCCCATGGAAACTACCATGGTCAAGTTACCCTTATATCTAAAAGAGAGAAACACCACTTATGTGATTACCAGTCTCTACGATAATTGCCAGTCTCCACGATAATCACTTTCTATATACATCCCTCCAAACTTTAAAACAAGACTGCAAAGTAGTAGATGATATTATCATCATTTTGTCATCTAGGAAATCCTCTCAGAGAGTTTAGGGCAAGTGCCCAGGGGCAAAAAGCAGAGCTCTGATTCAAACCCAGCTGTGATAGTTCAGAAACACTAATCTTTCTGGTAAATTATTCTGCTACCTTCTCTGATTTCTGATTTTCTCTCACAAAAACAACAGCTTCATCAAACCAACATGGCTGTTTTGAGTATTGACTGTGAGCAAAGCTTTATGCTAGGCCTTTGATGACACACAGAAGTAGAAAACAAGGTTCTGACCTTCAAGGGTTTATAATCTCGTAGGGATACAAAGTTAAATAAAGTAAAAGATTTAAGTTAGTCATTAATGATACTTATGTATTGTGTTACAAACAGTAATACAAAATTGCCAGATAATTTATACAGAAATAATTGAAAGATTGAGGCTGAGACAATCAGATAAGACTGCAGGTTAGATTTCCAGAAGTGGGAGAAGTGAAAACTAAAAACTAAACAAAAAGCGGAACTTGTTTTAGGAAAAGGAAACAGAAACTTGGGAGCTTATGAGGATTAACATGCAGTTAAACGTGAATGTCAGTACAATACTTAGCAGTCCACAGTCGCATGAACGGGAACCAAAGCTGCTCTGGGGTCCTCCCTCCAGTTACCCTCCCCAGGAAGGTTTCAAAAACTAGCCAAGGATGTGATGCAGAGCTGAGTAGCATAATGTCCCTTTAAAACCTTTCATCCTCATCTATCTTTGCCTATACAGTATATTATAATATAAACTATCGTCTATCATTACCAGAAATGCTTTAAACATTGCATTTTTAAGCAGAATAAACTAGCTATTACACTATATTCTTACCTTAAAATTACAGCTAATAGTTTAGAAAGAGTAAATCTATCTCCACTGTTACTTGGAAACATTGCAGCAAGGATTAAGGTAAAAAGTCCTATGGAGAGAAAAGGATAAAAAAAAAGATACATTAGCTTAAATACTGTCAAAATTATTTAATACCAACTTGACTGTTTAAATAAGTTAATTAGACACCTAACTTTTAAACTAATTTTTGTCATTTTTAAATGACTAAGAATAAGACTGCAGTTACCTAGGCTGAAATGTTCAGAGATCACACATAAAAACAGCCTCCAAATGAAACCATGTTTATTTCAACAGTACAGATCAAGTACAGTCCTATTTATTTTAAAACTAATAAGAGAGCTAAACTGAGCATTCAGAGTAACATTCTGACCTCATCATAATCAAGCATGTGAACTAAAGTTATTTTTACAGCTTCAAAAATACTTTTTTTATCTTCCAGGTTTGGAAGGTGATTCAATTTTAAAAATAAAACACCTTTCATAGGGCAAATTATAGTTATGAAATAAGCAATTACATTTAGCCAAAGGGTTGAAAAAAAGATCTTTAGAAAGAATATGTGAAAGGAAAGATAGCTACAATACAGAGTCAGCCTATAAAAATTTAATATATTGTTGTATAAAAAATACTGTAAAGTATTGGAAGGAATATAAATAGCACAAGGCTATGGCACAAAAGTTAAAGATTAAATAGTAGTTATACCAATACACATTAGAAAGAATGAAATAATTTAAAACAAGATAAAAATATATGTATATGTACACATATATATCAG
Organism: Monodon monoceros; assembly: GCF_005190385.1. Classification (NCBI taxonomy): domain Eukaryota; kingdom Metazoa; phylum Chordata; class Mammalia; order Artiodactyla; family Monodontidae; genus Monodon; species Monodon monoceros. The sequence continues at coordinate 97,237,216 of NW_021703772.1, forward strand.
AAATAGGTCTTGAGTTATAATACAGATTTTGAAGACAAATTTCTTACCAGAAGTTGAGGACAAAATATTAACTATAGCAACTTTTGTGTCTGAAAGTGCTTCTTGATATGACAAATTTGCCAAAAACCACTAAAGAAATAGAAAATAAAGTGAAACCTAATAAATGACTTTTTATATTTGTCATTATAATTTATAGTCCCCTCCTTTTTTTCTCCCTCTAAATACTGCTATCATAAGTTTTAAAATCTGCTTTGTACTGAAAAGTCACAGGCCCAAAAAGAAGACAAACATTTATATCAGACCTAATATCTTTGCTATCCAATTTCCCTTAAGAAATTAACAACAGTTGGTTAAAAATTAGCACTGGTCAGGCTTTTTTAAAAATTAGGGTAAATTTAATATCAAATCAACATTGAAATTTGCTTTATCCAAGCACTGATAGTACTCTATTAAGTTTATCTAAATCAAATTTAGGTTGGGGGGAATTCTCAAACATTGAAATACGTACAGATGAATATAACATGATGAGAAATCGATTGAACAAGGTGATGCCTAAGGGGATGGATGGAACTAGCCAGATCGATAGACAAAAGGTTATATTCACTTTGGAAATTTTTAAGTGTCCAAGAAATTGTGAATTTACTGGCTAACTGTGATTGTTTCTCTGATTCTCAGTTTTGAGACATAATATAAAGAGGTCTCATAACTTTGAATATAATGAAGGAAGTTTTCCAGCTATGAGGATTTTTTTTCTTTTTTCCCTTTTGCTTGTCTAGGCTAGGTTCTTCTTATATTCCCAACCCTGTGCCTACTTTGATTTAGAGAATAAGAAATAGGACCTCTTTTGATGAAGCCTGGTGTGTGTGTGTGTGTGTGTGTGTGTGTGTGTGTGTGTGTGTGTGTGTGCGTGCATCCAAAGTTCATTATTTTTACTGCTATCAGATAATCTAATACAGTTTACCACAACTCATCCATTTTTCTGTTGATGGACACTTTTTGACTATTTCAAACAATGCTACCAAGAATATTCTAGCATATGCCTCCTGGGGCATATATGCATGAGTGCCCCTAATGTAGTATATACTAAGAAGCAGATTGCTGGGTCAAAGTAAATTAACTGCTTGTCTAACTGTTTTCTGTTACTTAAACAGACTGACTGGATAATCATATTCTACTGGAGAATGACTTGTCTCTATTAAGGGAGGGACATCTCTTGATATCTCTCAGAACTTGTAGTTAAGTGAGAAGTATAGTTATTAGCATTTATATTTCAAAGAAGCAGTATAGACACATGATCTTAGAGCTAGATCTTACTGCTAGGAGGCAGCAGATGGCTGAGTGTCTAGAAGTCTTCATTCAGTATACACTGTACTCAAAGCTAAAGCCAGACTCTGATTCCATCTGTAGTCCTCTGACTTCCTAATTTCACTTGACTATACTGTACTCAAAGCTAAAGCCAGACTCTGATTCCATCTGTAGTCCTCTGACTTCCTAATTTCACTTGACTATCTAAATAAGAAAATGAGGTTAGCAACTGGTAAGATGGGCAATATCAAATATATATGACAATAGGGGCCACAATCTGCTTGCAGTTGAAGTGCTAAAAAAGAAGCAGAGGGCTTCCCTGGTGGCGCAGTGGTTAGGAGTCCGCCTGCCGATGCAGGGGACATGGGTTCGCGCCCCGGTCCGGGAAGATCCCACATGCTGCGGAGCGGCTGGGCCCGTGAGCCATGGCCGCTGGGCCTGCGCATCCGGAGCCTGTGCTCCGCAACGGGAGAGGCCACAACAGTGACGGGCCCGCGTACCGCAAGAAAAAAGCAGCAGATGATTCTGCCCTTAATTATCTTTTGAAGATTCTCTACAAGAACAGGCCATGCTTGTGGGGTGATAATTAGCTTTCTTGACCCACTTTCCTTACCACTTTAATACTTAAATCCTGTGCTCATTTTCCAAACAATCTTACTGGTCTCTGCTAATGTGAGATAAAGAAATAAAAACAGACAACTTAGATTGCAGGAATCCAAAGAGTATAACTACTCATCATTAGCTATGAACTCTTTCCAGAAAGATCTTCCCATTCTCCAGCTCTCCCCAAACTCCATTCTCTGGCTTTCAAACCCAAGGCAGCCTCATCACAAAAGAAGACCATCTCAACTGCCCTCGGGTAAAAATTATCTTTACAATGTTTCCTTTCATTATTCCAGAGTTGAGGACAACCACTTACTAATAATTAAGCTGTCACAAATAATTTATATAGTATTTCATTATTTCATGAGTGATAATTCATTTTAAAATTAGCATAAAAGCCTGTATGACCTAAATTACATCTTACAGAAAAAATTAAAACACCATAAGTCCTAATGAGACAAGAATTAAAGGACTGGCAAATACAGTAATCATTAACTCCTTTTGACCTACAATGTACAATACATTAGCCACTAGCCACATGTGACTACTAAGCAAATGAAACGTGGCTACATTGAATTGAAATGTTTAGAAATTGAAATAAAAACTGAAATTGAAATGAAACAGAAACAGAAATTGAAATGAAATAGAAATTGAAATGCTTAAAAACTGAAACGTTTAGAAGATTTTAGTACAAAGAGTAAACTATCTCATCAATAATTTTTATATTGATAATATTTTGAAGTGTTTTACATACAGTGGGTTAAATAAAAATATAGTACTAAGGGACTTCCCTGGTGGCGCAGTAGTTAAGAATCTGCCTGCTAATACAGGGGACATGGGTTCGAGCCCTGGTCTGGGAAGATCCCACATGCCCCAGATCAACTAACCCGTGTGCCACAACTACTGAGTCGGCGCTCTAGAGCCCGCAAGACACAACTACTGAGCCTGCATGCCACAACTACTGAAGCCCACGTGCCTAGAGCCCGTGCTCCGCAACAGGAGAAGCCACCACAATGAGAAGCTCCGCACTGCAACAAAGAGTAACCCCCACTCGCCGCAACTAGAGAAAGCCCGCGCGTAGCAATGAAGACCCAACACAACCAAATAAATTAATCAAAAAAAAAAAAAATATATATATAGTATTAAAAGTAACTTGTTTCTCTCTCTTTTTTTTAATGTGGCTACTAGAAAATTTAAAAATACGTATGTGACCTGCATTTGCACATTATATTTCTATTGAACAGCATTGCTCTAGAGCTCATCCAAGCTTATCACTCTATGAAGTCGGGTTTCTAAAAAGATATATACCTGGACTATATTACTCTGACTTTCTACAGAAATGCCTTTACTTAAGATTAACACAGCTCCCTGCTCTTATAACTTACTTAAGGTTGATTTTTCAAAAAAGACTATTAAAGGTGGAAGCAACGTAAGTGTACATCAATGGATGAATGGATAAACAAAATGTTGTATATACATACAGTGGAATATTACATAGCCTTAAAAATGAAAAATATTCTGACACATGCTACAAAGATGAACGTTAAAGACACTGTGCTAAGTGAAATAAGCCAGTCACCAAAGGAAAAATACTGTATAATTCCATTCATATGAGGTGCACAGAGCAGTCAAATTCACAGAGACAGAAAGTAGAACGGTGGCTGTCAAGGGCTAGGGAGGTGGGAAAGAGAAGTTGTCATTTAATGGGTATAGTTTTAGTTTTGCAAGATGAAAAAAGTTCTGCTGATAGACAGTGGTGATGGTTGCAAAACAGTGTGAATGTATTTAATGCCAGTGAACTGTACACTTAAAAATAGTCAAAACAGTAAGTTTTATGGTAGGTATATTTTACCACAATTTTTCTAAAAGGCTGTTATCTGTACGTATCTACCTGTAAATCTGCTATACAGAATAGTGCCTTTCTACCTAAGAACCTATGAAATATATTCTCTCAGTTTTGAGTTAGGAAAAGTTTATTTTATCAATAGATGACAAACTGTGTAACTCAGGAAGTTTTCCTTTTTTCCTTTCTGCCCATTTGTCTAGAGATGAATTGTGTGCTTTCTTTCTTTCTTTCAATGGAAGTTCCTGATATAATCAACCCATTCCACAGCCGGTTTGCACCCTACACAGACATTATCTGTTTAGTCTGGCTCTCATCCACCCCTCCTTTTTAAACTTTTACTTTATAGATCCTTTTATCGTGTTTCCCCTCAAGTCTCCTTTAAAAATTAGGAGATATAATTAATAAATCTTAGTCTTGCCTTATTTAAAACAAGCAAACTGAAATCACAATAGCATAATCCAAATATATGAGCCTTTAAATTAACTTTATTACATATGTAATTATCATATTACAACTCCCGAAGATTCTTTTATTTGTACTCCTGAATATATTAATCAAGGTATCACTAAAACAGAGCTTATTCAGTTAGAGGATGGTGAAAAATTGGCTATGCAGTAAATATGAGAGGCAAAACTGTAAAGTAAAAAAATCTTGTTATCAGGCTAATAATATTGACATTAGCATTGTATTACCTAGTGGTTTAAAATGCTCAGTATAAATTTGAACCTTAAAGGCCCATACTAAACCACCTTGGAATAGTCTACTTCCAATGATACATATAGAAAAGAGCACTGAAATTCATTTTTTTAATTGTAAATCAGAGTTTACTAACTCAGACAAGTTATCTAATCCCAGATTAGCCCAAAATAATATTTTATTTGCTATATGAATACTTTATTGAAACATTAAGCATATTTTTGTTTCTATATTAAAATAATTAAGAAGCCATAAACAATATTATAAGAAACAATGAAAAAATGTTTACTATGAGTACTTATAAAATATTTGACCACATTTACATGAATTTAAAATAAAACCTCAAAAGGACTTATTTGAAGAAATTAATGCAATCAATGCAAACTCTTATCTGGACATTTACTAGTGCTTGTATATATCATAGTGTGAAATAACTCTATTCGTTATTCTGACCATGAGGCAATGTCAAATTCTAAATATACATGAGTGGTTGTAGTGTATAGTATTTATTGAATTCTTTTACATATGCCTAGTATTTATTACTTTTAACACTCTAATTTCCCTATGATAGCAGATAACAGAGTTTAAAGTCATGACTAAAGCAACCTAATAGTCTTAAACTTTAATACTATATTGTTGGTATGTCTACTGTCTTAAAAGTCAAATTCCAAACATATAATAAAGAGAAGACTTACCACAAAGCAAAAAAAAAAGCTAATTTTTGCTACTTGAGTTGCAGTTAGTTTCCCCACAGTTTTGAGTAAGGATTCTTGTTCTTTCACGGTAGGATATGACATGCGAGACAACTTAGCTTCCAATGCATGGCTTGATGGAAGCTGTCGAATCTCCATGATATTACTAAACCTTACACGAGACTTTTTGGGAGCTTGAAAGGAAAAGTAAAGTATAAAATCATTAAATGTTTCCCCTTGCATCCAAAAAATGTCACAAGTTTTAATTTACTTATAAATGCATATTATTTAACCCATCTATAATCATATTTGAACAGTCAAAAAAAAAAACCAGTTAAATTATTACATGGGACAGCTCTGCTCATTCAAAAGAGTTGGTGGGGAAAATGTTTCCATCTATAAAAAATTTTGAAGGTTTTAAAATGAGACCAATATTCAACAAAGTTTCAAACAACTGCCTGGTTCAGGATTAGAGTATGATTATTATTTTAGCATTTATAGTAAAAGTTTATTTGGATTTTTCCTCATAGATATCCAATTTATGAGAATTATTTTCCTGGTCAAGCACGCAGAACATTGTTCTGTAGTTCCATTCCTTGAAAGAGAATATCATGGATGAATACTGTGGGTTACATTGAAGCTGGCATTCTTTACCATGTTCAAAGAACCAGCAAAACTCCTGTAATTTGCTATCAAGGTCTTTGATGGCCTGGTTGAAGAGGATACTGTTCATTAATAAATATATCTATATATACATAATAACACCATAGAGATTTCTGGTATTTGGAAGTTATTTCCATTGAATTAATAAAAACGTCCAGTCAACTGGACAACTACAGGCTGAGCCAACACCACATGGAACAGAAGAACTGCCAGGTGATCCCAGGCAACCCACAGAACCACTAAGTTTTGGGATGGCTTGAATGAAGCTAAAACTTCCACCCACTTCTAGGTTATGAAATTCTAAGTTTTGCTTACATTTTTCAGTATCAATGTTTGTGTTCTCAGGTTTTTCACTTGGAAGATCATGAAATTTCACAGGAACATAAAGAGGTTCACTCTGGAATGCAGCAAAAACAGGAACAAATATAAACAAGTATAATAGCTGACATACTGGCTAAATTTAAGTGGATGGTATATAGACACAGATACCACCCAAAACAGGACTGTTCACCACCATGTTTACACAGCATAATTTTCCCAAAATGCATTTTCAAGACTTATACAGGAAACTGAAATGATCCACCCAAGTACAATGACAGAAAGAATCAATTTAAAGCTTAGAAATGTAATCACACAGCACTGGCACATTATGATATTTAATTTTTAAATGTCATAAAAACAGACCTCTCTCAGCTAACAGATTATCTCCCATTCCTTTTCATTCATTCTTTTAACATATACATATTGAGCTTCTACTATGTCAGGTGCTGTTCTAGGTCCTAGGGATATAAGAGCGAATAGAGACAAAGTCTCTGTCCTCAGTGATATAAAATAATCTAGTGGTAGACAACAGAATTAAAGCCAGGTTTGTCTAACCATGCTCTAAAAGTCTACATTTTTAAGTGGTTCTAAATCCCCCAAATGTTTTTGTAAATGTTCTTCAGATGATCTGTATTTAAGGCACAATTCTGTTAATTTAAGAAACAAGGCTGTTTCTTAAATTAACATAAAGTATTTTTTATTTCTTTAATTTATCTTTAACTCCTGATACAGACTCTGCCAATGAAAAATATTCAGTAAATGAAGAGACAATAGGATTTGGAAATAGATGGAGTCTCATTGTTGCGTTGAACTTTTCATCATAGCATTTGGCCTAGAACAATTTGACGTGTCCATCTTACAGATAATAGAAAAAAATAGTAGAAGAGTAGGCTGCCATCTCAACTCTGTCTTCTACACTGATAGAGACAACTGATATTAGTCTTGTTTTTGTTTTTTTCTGTTTTTTGTTTGTTTGTTTTTTGTGTTTTTTTGGCCGCACAGCGAGGCTTGCAGGATCTTAGTTCCCCAACCAGGGATCAAACCCACGCTCTCGGTAGTGAAAGCGCAGAGTCCTAACCACTGAACCACCAGGGAATTAGTCTTGTTGATGCTTAGGATCCCAGAGAAAAGAAATGAAATTTTCTCTAAGCTTCACAAACCATTCACAGCACCCGGTAAGCTACCTTGCAAGCAACTGTAGTTCTAAAAGTCAGAGAAACAAAAAACTGTACTGTCAGTAAGGTCACCAAGCTAGTGCTTCATAAATTGGTTATTAAATTTTAGAGTTGACTTTAAAATTTTTCTCAGATAGAATGCCACATTTGGAATAATATATTTTAAAGAGATGCCTTAGTAATGGTGTAAAAAGAATAGATTTTTACATACTCTCTCTCCAACAAGATAATAAATGCTTAAATAGAGTGACTGATAATTCCTTCATATGCTTGCTTATTATCTGTCTCCCTCCCTTCCCTGAACACACACTCTCACACACTAGAACATAAGCTGTATTTTGAGAGTCTAGAACAAGTGTTTAACATACATTAAGTGCTCTTAAAAATTTGTGAAATGAATAAGCAAACTGCTTATAGAGTCTCAGTGTCAAGTAAATGTATTTGTTTCTAAGTGGTAATAATATAATAACAAACATGAAGTGACAAAGTTGGTAAGAAACAAAGGACAAAGGACTTCCTTTACTATTTTCAGTCCTTAACTAATTTCCTATTCCCTTCTCTCCCCAGAGGTGGCTGAATTGCTTACTTTTAGGTCTCAGGTATCTCTAAGAAAGTACCAAATTACAACTCTCATGGAGAGCAGCCAACATTGAGATATATTTTTATTTTAATATAGCTGTGGTGCTATCAACGCTATTTCAGTCCTTCCCGCCATGGTCAACTCCACCTGCTCTCTTCCTGAGGAGAGAAGAAACACTTACCAAAGAACTATTCATAGTTGTATCTGTTGTGCAAGCAGCAAAGTAACCTTCAGCATCTGCAAACTACAAATAATGAGACATAAAATTCAATTAAACTCATGAAATAAAGTAGAACTACTGTGAGTCACAGCTCAAAGGAACAGAACCAAAAATCCAGAGCAGACCTATAAGGGTTTATAATCATTATTTTTTTTTAAAGACACCAATTGTACTTGAACATTTGTTACTTTTTTTTAAAATTAATTAATTAATTAATTAATTTTTGGCTGTGTTGGGTCTTCGTTTCTGTGCAAGGGCTTTCTCTAGTTGTGATAAGCGGGGGCCACTCTTCATTGCGGTGTGCGGGCCCCTCACTATCGCGGCCTCTCTTGTTGTGGAGCACAGGTTCCAGACGTGCAGGCTCAGTAGTTGTGGCTCACGGGCCCAGCCGCTCCGCGGCGTGTGGGATCCTCCCAGACCAGGGCTCGAACCCACGTCCCCTGCACTAGCAGGCAGACTCTCAACCACTGCGCCACCAGGGAAGCCCTATAATCATTATTAATAATAACAGCAGCTAATGCCAAGTACTCAACCATGTAAGGTAAGTATTATCATCTTTATTTTATTGATGAAGAAATTGAGGATAAGAAATTTCATCTAAGTAACAGAACTAGGATTAAAGCCCAGTTTAGTCTAACTCTGAACTTAAGCTCTTTTCACAATATTATAATAACATTTCAGATCACCAGGGAGAGGATGGGTGGGTTAGTGAAGAAGACAAATAACATTTTAGCATTATCATGATAACAGTGTTAACCTCAAGAATCCCCTAAATGGGTTCAGACACTGGACCACTTTGAGAACCAGTGTGCTAGTGCTGTAAAAGTATGCTTTTATTCACACCCACAACCACCCTATCATTTATCCCTGCTTAAAGTTTGAAGAGGTTAAATAACTTGCTAAAGATCACACAATCAGCAAGTGACAGAACAAGATTCAAACACCAGAAGCCCATGCCCTTAAAAAACCCTTATAAATCAGTAAGAAAGAGTCAATGTAGAAAAATGGACAAGATATGGACAACTCACAAAAGAATTCTACTGTGCAACAAATATATGAAAAACTAACCAAAAACACACAGATTAAACAAGATACCACTGTCTACCTATCATATTGGCAAAGCATTAGGGTTTTGCTAACAGTTCAATCTCATGCACTGCTAACAGACATGAATCAGGTGCAATTATTGTAGATGATAATTTAGCAAAAGGAATCAAAAGCTATATAATGACATTACTGTTTTATCCAGCAATTATACTTTTAGGAATTTATCCTAAGTAAATAACTACAGATGTGTACAAAGACATTCCTATTGAATTACAACAAAAGAGAAAGTGAAGGGACTTCCCTGGTGGTGTAGAGGTTAAGAATCCGCCTGCCAATGCAGGGGACACGGGTTCAAGCCCTGGTCCGGGAAGATCCCACATGCCGTGGAGCAACTAAGCCCGTGTGCCACAACTACTGAGCGTGTGCTCTAGAGCCCGTGAGCCACAACTACTGAGCCTGTATGCCACAACTACTGAAGCCCACGTACCTAGAGCCTGTGCTCCGCAACAAGAGAAGCCACCGCAATGAGAAACCCATGCACTGCAATGAAGAGTAGACTCTGCTCGCTGCAACTAGAGAAAGCCTGAGTGCAGCAACAAAGACCCAATGCAGCCAAAAATAAAAATAAATAAATTTATTAAAAAAACAATTGGGGAAAAGAAAAAAATGGTTAAAATGGTAAATTTGATGTTATGTGTATTTTACCACAATTTTAAAAAGAGAGAGGATAGAGAATTAAAAAAGAAAAAAAAAAGGAAAAGGATTAATGTAAAAAAGAGTTTTATGGGCTTTCCTGGTGGTAGTGCAGTGGTTAGGAATCCACCTGCCAATGCAGGGGACACAGGTTAAAGCCCTGACCCGGGAAGATCCCACATGCTGCAAAGCAACTAAGCCTATGTGCCACAACTACTGAGCCTGTGTTCTAGAGCCTGCGAGCCACAACTACTGAGCCCGCATACCACAACTACTGAAGCCCGTGTGCCTAGAGTCCATGCTCCTCACAAGAGCAAGAGAAGCCACCACAATGAGAAGCCTGCACACCACAACAAAGAGTAGCCCCCGCTCACCGCAACTAGAGAAAGCCCGCGCGCAGCAACGAAGACCCAACGCAGCCATAAATAAATAAATAAATAAATGTGTAAAAAAGAAAAAAAAGAGAGTTTTATATTCTTCATTATCAAAAATTCAGTTTCTACTTCACGGAAGATACATCACTACATAAACTGCCATTTCTTTCAAAACTTAAAAACAAGCATTTTATGTGACATTAATGATGGAATATAATTTGATTAGCCAAACATCTGAAATATGCCCTGAAATATGTTTTCATTTTAACATATAAACTTTGAATTAGTTTGCTTCTACAATCAACTTTACAGCTAATTAGATGATACTTATTTGATCTGCAAATGACCACAGACTCTAGATATTCTTCTTACCCTTTATCTTCCATCAACTTCTCCACATTAATTGATTTGGACTAGTTAAGTAAGTCTTAACAACTCAGAGCGTGTCATGAGGTAAGGGAAAGAAAGTGATTATGTACCTCTGACTTCTCACAAAACATTCTGATGCCAAGCTGATTAGAAGAGTAAATTTAAAAGTATGGACAAAAGCAAGTTTTTCTTACATCATGCTATCTTCACTCATTTAAAGAACAAGTTAAAATCTGACTGTTTTTCAAAAAACTAATAGTTTGAAAAAATTTACCCCCACTCCAACAAACACTTAAAATTTTAAACTTACAAAAGCAGCATGCTTTCCTCGAAATCCTCGTGTACACTGTTGTCTCCATGGCTTCCAAATTATAAAGCCCAAAAGGTACAGAACAAACATAGATGTTTTTGCAAAGGTACTGAAGAATGGTTTGTTGTACTGAGTAAAAACATACTGTGGAGGAAAAAGTTACAGAAACTATGAGACAAACCTTATTACTCATTTCCAATAAAATACAGTTATTACATGATTTTTAACTCTAGAAGTTCATTTGGAAGGGAAAGATCAAAAGGGATTAAAAAAATATTTTGAATTCATTTCTGAATATTGTATTTGCCTTGCATACAAAGGATAATATTTCCAAAACAAAGCAGCAACAACTTGCAAAACAACTTTTGTTCAATATTCACTGAAAACCTACTATGCAACAGTATCTATACTAGCAGCTAAGGAAAAATAAGACAGGATTTCCTGAGAGGAGATCTATAGATACAGATACAGATATACAGACATAGATATAGATATGAAGAATACACAGTGTAATGTGCTAATACCATGATAGGGGGATACAGGGTACCATGGCAGTACCAAAGAAAGATGGACCAGTTTGAACGTTACAGAAGTTTCCCAAAAGAAGCTATTCTTGATCTGTACCTGAAGGCCCAAACAGAGGAAATAGCATAAAGGGAGGCAATGAAACAGTATGGGGTATGAAGAAAACTGCATGAAGTTTAATGTTATTAGGAAGTTATACAACAACCTGTAATCATTGTTTTTTTGTTTGATTTTTTAAAATTGAACTATAGTTGATTTACAGTGTTGTGTTACTTTCAGGTGTACAGCCAAGTGATTCAGTTTTTTATGTACATATATATATATTCTTTTTCAGATTCTTTTCCATTATAAGTTATTACAAAATATTGAATATAGTTCCCTGTGCTATACAGTAGATCCTTGTAATCCTCATTTAAATTGAAAATATCAGAATGAACTCATAATTTTTGTTTCCAAAAAAACGCAAAAAACCTAGTTATGTGCATTGAAAAGGCCTAGAAAAAAATGATAACCCAGAGAGGGCAGACAGCAGAAGGAAGAAGAACTACAATTCTGCAGCCTTTGGAAGGAAAACTACATTCACAGAAAGACAGACAAAATGGAAAGGCAGAGAACTTTGTACCAGATGAAGGAGCAAGATAAAATCCCACAAAAACAACTAAATGATGTGGAAATAGGCAACCTTCCAGAAAAAGAATTCAGAATAATGACAGTGGAGATGATCCAGGACCTCGGAAAAAGAATGGAGGCAAAGATCGAGAAGATGCAAGAAATGTTTAACAAAGACCTAAGAGAATTAAAGAACAAACAGAGATGAACAATACAATAACTGAAATGAAAACTGCACTAGAAGGAATCGATAGCAGAATAAATGAGGCAGAAGAACGTATAAGTGACCTGGAAGACAGAATGGTGGAATTCACTGCTGTGGAACAGAATAAAGAGAAAAGAATAAAAAGAAATGAAGACAGCCTTAAGAGACCTCTGGGACAACATTAAACGCAACAACATTCGCATTATAGGGGTTCCCAGAAGGAGAAGAGAGAAAGGACCCAAGAAAATATTTGAAGAGATTATAGTCGAAAACTTCCCTAACATGGGAAAGGAAATAGAAGCCAGAAGGGAGTGGCATGATACACTTAAACTAATGAAAGGGAAGAACCTACAACCAAGATTACTCCACCCTGCAAGGATCTCATTCAGATTTGACGGAGAGATCAAAAGCTTTACAGACAAGCAAAAGCTAAGAGATTTCAGCACCACGAAACCAGCTCTATAACAAGTGCTAAAGGAACTTCTCTAAGTAGGAAACACAAAAGAAGAAAAGGAACTACAAAAACAAACCCAAAACAATTAAGAAAATGGTCATAGGAACATACATATCGATAATTACCTTAAACGTGAATGGATTAAATGCTCCAACAAAAAGACACAGGCTTGCTGAATGGATACAAAAACAAGACCCATATATATGCTGTCTACGAGAGACCCACTTCAGACCTAGGGACACATACATACTGAAAGTGAGGGGATGGAAAAAGATATTCCATGTAAATGGAAATCAAAAGAAAGCTGGAGTAGCAATACTCATATCAGATAAAATAGACTTTAAAATAAAGAATGTTACAAGAGATAAGGAAGGAAGTACATAATGATCAAGGGATCAATCCAAGAAAAAGATATAACAATTATAGATACATATGCACCCAACAAAGGAGCAACACAATACATAAGGGAACTGCTAACAGCTATAAAAGAGGAACTTGGGCTTCCCTAGTGGCGCAGTGGTTGAGAGTCAACCTGCCGATGCAGGGGACATGGGTTCACGCCCTGGTCCGGGAAGATCCCACATGCCACGGAGTGGCTGGGCCCATAAGCCATGGCCGCTGAGCCTGCGCGTCCGGAGCCTATGCTCCGCAACAGGAGAGGCCACCACAGTGAGAGGCCCGTGTACAGCAAAAAAAAACAAAAAAAACAAAAAAAAAAACAAAAAAAACTTCTAACAAACAAAAGCCCAGGACCAGATGGCATCACAGGTGATTTCTATCAAACATTTAAAGAAGAGCTAACACCCATCCTTCTCAAACACTTCCAAAAAATTGCAGAGGAAGGAACACTCCCAAACTCATTCTACGAGGCCACCATCACCCTGATACCAAAACCAGATACTACCAGAAAACAAAGATACCACAAAAAAAGAAAATTACAGACCAATATCACTGATGAATATAGATGCAAAAATCCTCAACAAAATACTAGCAAACAGAATCCAGACAGCAATCAGTGAAGAAAAAGAAATAAAAGGAATCCAAATTAGAAAAGAAGTAAAGCTGTCACTGTTTGCAGATGACATGATACTGTACATAGAGAATACTAAAGACTCTACCAAAAAATTACTAGAGCTAATCAATGAGTTTGGTAGAGTAGCAGGATACAAAATTAATGCACAGATCTCTTGCATTCCTATAAACTAATGATGAAAAATCTGAAAGAGGAATTAAGGAAACACTCCCATTTACCACTGCAACAAAAAGAATAAAATACCTAAGAATAAACCTACTTAAGACAACAAAAGACCTGTATGCAGAACAGAATAAGACACTGATGAAAGAAATTAAAGATGATACAAACAGGTGGAGAGATATACCGTGTTCTTGGATTGGAAGAATCAACATTGTGAAAATGACTATACTACCCAAAGCAATCTACAGATTCAACGCAATCCCTATCAAACTAACAATGGCATTTTTCACAGAACTAGAACAAAAAATTTCACAATTTGTACGGAAACACAAAAGACCCCGGATAGCCAAAGCAATCTTGAGAAAGAAAAATGGAGCTGGAGGACTCAGACTCCCTGGCTTTAGACTATATTACAAAGCTACAGTAATTAAGACAGTATGGTACTGGCACAAAAACAGACATATAGATCAATGGAACAGGATAGAAAGCCCAGAGATAAACCCACGCACATATGGTCACCTTATTTTTGATAAGGAGGCAAGAATATACAATGAAGAAAAGACAGCCTCTTCAATAAGTGGTGCTGGGAAAACTGGACAGGTACATGTAAAAGAATGATATTAGAACACTCCCTACCACTATACACAAAAATAAACTCAAAATGGATTAAAGACCTAAATGTAAGGCCAGACACTATAAAACTCTTAGAGGAAAACATAGGCAGGACACTCCATGACATAAATCACAGCAAGATCCTTTTTGACCCACCTCCTAGAGAAATGGAAATAAAAACAAAAATAAAGAAATGGGACCTAATGAAACTTAAAAGCTTTTGCACAGCAAAGGGAACCATAAACAAGACAAAAAGACAGCCCTCAGAATGGGAGAAAATATTTGCAAATGGGAGAAAATATTTGCAAATGAAGCAACTAAGGATTAATCTCCAAAATTTACAAGCAGCTCATGCAGCTCAATATGAAAAAACAAACAACCCAATCCAAAAATTAGCAGAAGACCTAAATAGACATTTCTCCAAAGAAGATATACAGACTGCCAACAAACACATGAAAGAATGCTCAACATCACTAATCATTAGAGAAATGCAAATCAAAACTACAATGAGGTATCACCTCACACCAGTCAGAATGGCCATCATCAAAAAATCTACAAACAATAAATGCTGGAGAGGGTGTGGAGAAAAGGGAACCCTTCTGCACTGTTGGTGGGAATGTAAATTGATACAGCCACTATGGAGAACAGTACGGAGGTTCCTTAAAAAACTAAAAGTAGAACTACCATACGGCCCAGCAATCCCACTACTGGGCATATACCCAGAGAAAACCATAATTCAATAAGAGTCATGTACCACAATGTTCACTGCAGCTCTATTTACAATAGCCAGGACATGGAAGCAACCCAAGTGTCCATCGACATATGAATGGATAAAGAAGATGTGGCACACATATACGATGGAATATTACTCAGCCATAAAAAGAAACGAAATTGGGTCATTGGTAGAGAGGTGGATGGATCTAGAGAATGTCATACAGAGTGAAGTAAGTCAGAAAGAGAAAAACAAATACCCTATGCTAACACATGTATGTGGAACCTAGAAAAATGGTACAGATGAACCGGTTTGCAGGGCAGAAATAGAGACACAGATGTAGAGAACAAACATATGGACACCAAGTGGGGAAAGTGGCGGGTGGTGGTGGTGGTGGTGTGATGAATTGGGAGATTGGGATTGACATGTATACACTGATGTGTATAAAATAGATAACTAATAAGAACGTGCTGTATAAAAAAAATAAATAAAATTAAAAAAAAAAAAAAAAAAAAGGATAGCCCAGAAGGAATGAGCACCTCTAGAATCCAGGTGATGATCTGTACCATCTTGCACACAAAAAAAAACACAGGCCTTTGAAGAAACGGTTAAATCCAAGTATGGGACAGGAATGTATGAGATGAGTCTGGGGCATCTTGTGCCAGAAGGCAAACAGGATGTTAAAGATTAATGGGGTAATATTGAAAGGACACTGGAGAGAATTTAAAGGGGCTCCCACTGGCCACAGATAGGGCAGTTTAAGTATCTAAAGGGATAATAACTGGGCTTCCCTGGTGGCGCAGTGGTTGAGAGTCCGCCTGCCAATGCAGGGGACACGGGTTCGTGCCCCGGTCCGGGAAGATCCCACATGCTGCGGAGCAGCTGGGCCCGTGAGCCATGGCCATTGAGCCTGCGCGTCCGGAGCCTGTGCTCCGCAACGGGAGAGGCCACAGCAGTGAGAGGCCCGTGTACTGCAAAAAAAAAAAAAAAAAAAAAGGATAATAACCACAATTGCTTAAAACACATCAAATATACAAAAATCCATAAATGTATAATGATATACAAAAAATCCTCAATGGTTACTTCCGGAAGTTGCTAGGCAACATTAGTTTAAAATGAATAAAGGGGAAAAAAATGAATAAAGGGAAAGAATCAAGATTTATCCAACCTTTCCTATATGACCCGTGTATCAGGATAACCAAAGAGTAGTTGTGGAAAAGTTCTCCTTAAAGAATTCTAGCTAATATAAGCAGAAGGAACGACCCTTAGAAAAATCACCATTTTACAACCCTAGTGAAATACTCTATCTGGGCAATAATTATATGGATATTCAACCACTACCTAAAGATTGATGAGGAACTTACAGTGCTCAAATTGGCATCATCCAAAGTAAGACTTGCAGACATTATGGGCCTCATGTTGTGATGTCCAAGGAAGTACCCAATACCACCAAGGCATTTTTTCCTAAAAACTGAACCTAAATCAAATCAAGACTTTACATCTACCATTTTACAAGAAATAAGAGACAAAGGAGCAAGCTAAATGACATCTCAAGGAGGTAATTAGCCAAATCCAGAACGTGTGTCCTGTGGACTTAATGTTTGTATCCCCTTAGGTGAAAATCTTAACCCCCAATGTGATGGTGTGAGGAAGCAGGAGCCTGTGGGATGTGATTAGGTCACGAGGCTAAGTCATGAATGAGATTAGTTCCATATAAAAGAGACTCCCGAGAGCTCTCCTGCCCCTTATGCTTTGTGAGGACACAGTGAGAAGACTGCCATCTAAGAACCAGGAAGCGATTCACAACAGACATCAAAATTCCTGGCGCCTTGATCTTGGGTTTTTCAGTCTCCAGAACTGTAAGAAATGTTGTTTGAACCACCCTGTCTACGGTAGTCTGTTACGGTAGCAGCCCAAATGGACTACGACAGTGTGATATATTCTACAGGAAGAATGATCCAATTTCTCCAACAAATCAAATAAAAAAAAAAGAAAGGGAGGGAATACAGTTAAGGACTAAAAGTGACTTAAAAGTTCTAACAAATGTAATGTGTGATCTTTGACTAGATCCTAACCTAAAAAGATGTCCTCGACAATCAGGGAAATTTGAATATCAGATGATTTTAATGAATTATAATCGATTTTGTGAGATATATTAATGGCATGGTAATTATATTTACAAAATTAGAAGTCCTTTTGGATGAATATGAAAGAATTTATAGGTGAAATGACAGGTAGCTAGAATTTGCTTTAAACACTGGAAGAAAAAATGTTTGGGAAGGGGTTGATAAGACTGACAAAATTTGGGGCTTCCCTGGTGGCACAGTGGTTAAGAATCCGCCTGCCAAGCCAGGGGACACGAGTTCGAGCCCTGGTCTGGGAAGATCCCACATGCCGCGGAGCAGCTAAGCCCGTGCACCGCAACTACTGAGCCTGTGCTCCAGAGCCCACGAGCCACAACTACTGAGCCCGCGAGCCACAACTACTGAATCCTGCGTGCCTAGAGCCCGTGCTCCGCAACAAGAGAAGCCACTGCAATGAGAAGCCCGCGCACCACAACAAAGAGTAGCCCCCGCTCACAGCAACTAGAGAAAAGCCCGCGTGCAGCAACAAAGACCCAACACAGGCAAAAATAAATAAATAGAATAAATAAATCTATTAAAAAAACTATTGGCAAAATTTGATAACTGTTAAAGGTAAGTGATGGGTATGTGAAGATCCATTACACCATTCTCTCTACTTTGTATATGTCAGAAAATTTCCACAATAAGAAGACTGATTTTCAATTTTGAAATACATAGTATATCTTAAGTTTGAAGAGCATATGTGGCTGAGGAATTAGACACATTACATATGCTCCTGGATAACCAAATTATAAAATATCCTCTTATCAACAGGTTTTACTTTTTGCAAAAATAGGGACAAGTTTGATGTTGGGTTTTTTGTTTTTTCTTTGCTTAGATATGGATTGTTAAATTATAATTTAATCAGGTGCTCTTTTGTCCTAAATTTTATTACATGATAAATAAAAACCAAACTATTTATTTAAAACTAAAATAAAATTTTAAAGATAGGCTTATTTCCCTGTCAACATTAAGGAGGGTTCTTTGTAGTTAAACTACAGAGTGTTAATCTAAAAACTAAAAAGGCTGTGGAAAAGTGAAAAATAAATGGCCTATTGTATTCCAGAGCCTAAGTCCAAAAAGGCTAAACATTTATTCATTCATCGGATACAATGTCAATGTCAACTATTTACTTAGCTACCATGTGAGATGACCAGCAGTATCACACTGCTTCTTTTGAGATTTAAGCTCATTTTATAAATGCTAGTCTTCCTTTTGCCTTAAGATAGCAACATGTAAGTTGAAATGCAGTAACTTCTGAAAATAGGTTTTTACAGAGATCATTAGCCAAACAGAATAAAGTACCTGTACAAGTTGAAAGAAAAACTAGCTTGTGAACTCAAAATACCACATTACTACCGACAGGTCGTCAATAAAAACAACATAAAATTTAACTAAAGGCAATCACTGTATACATATACTTCATAATAATGTTTGAATCGGCAAACATATAAATGTCCATGCACGCATGTATGTGTACGATAGTGCCCTGTACATGAAAACTCAGATCACTTTCACTCATCTGTCCTAAAGCATTCTCACTTTCTACTAAATGGTGACAAATGGATTCGCATCCTAGATGGCTGTTCCACTAGAAGATAGTATTTCAAAAGAAAGAAATTAATTTAGGAAAAAAACAACAGAAACACCCACAAATATTAAGAAAATGTACCTCATTTTCTAAATAACCTCCCTAAAAGATATAAGAAAACTGTATGAAGCAACAAAAAGAGTATCCTTTCAGTTTCAACTTGAATTGATACTAATTCATTATCAAAGAAAAGATAAATAATTCAACAATCTTCAAAATACTGCTTTAAGATGAGAGATAGTAATGACGAGAGATACTATAACAATAATAATATTTCTATAACGCAACATCATTCCTAGACAAGAATTACATACCGAAGTAAGTTCTGAGGATGCGACCCATATCACATCAACAAGTAGGAGAATAGCAATCCCAAGAGCCATTCGCCTGCGCTGAGTGAAGCCACTGCTCTGGGAATTCATTCGGTTCATGATAAATACACACACCATTTGCAGTCTGTTTCGTGAAAATACAGATCACATTAGAGGAGATATTTTTTAAATAACCATAAAAAATGAGAAAATTAGTATAACAGAAATATCTTACACTTGTTAAGCTAACATTCAGGTTGAAAGTCATACAGGTAAAAAAAAAAAAAAGGTGTGTAATTTACCTTATTTTAAAGGCCTTTCTGAGGTCTTCAAGAGCAGCGCCTGAAAACTGGTCAGATCTGAGTCTAAACGGAGGTGAAAAACTCAGCGCACCTAAAAACCACCACAAAACAATGCTTATGTAAACATCAACCACTCAACATAAGATTCCTAAGCTCTTTTTCACTCTTCACCTTCCAAATGAAAGCAAATGAATTAATATCAAAGTGTGTAAAATATAACTGACACTTTCCTCTAGACTTCCATGTTATCCGTTGTGTATTTCTAATTATACTCAGAAAAGAACATGGTACAGGGAAAAAAAAAAAAAAAAGCAGTATTCAACAAACGGCATATTTAAGAATAGTTAGCTACTGAAAACTAGCTTCTCCGAGTTTCATAAATACAGAACTGCATTCGCCTCCCGTGCCTCTCTCCGGAGGTACCCACTCCCGGGACAGCGTCTAGACACGCGCCTGTTCCTAAGTGTCTTTTCCGTCCCCGATCTCGAGCGGAGTTGGGTGATGTGAGAGGAAGGGATTTGTTGTGAGTCTCGACGGCACGTTTCCAAGCACCTCACGTGGTAAAGGGAAAGGATCCTCCAGGCTTCCCCACCCACCCCTGTCCACTTATTTTAGCTCTAAATAGTCATTCACGAGATGGGTGGGGAAACAGCTGTTAAAGGGAATCTTCCTTTTTCGGAGGAAAAAAAAAAAAGTTAAGCCGGTGACGCCTCCCCTGGGTAGGCGAGTAAAGCCCTGAAGCGGCGGCGCCCAGGCAGCTTCCCCAGACACCGTTGCCGTTTAGGTCAAAGCACGTCGGCTGCTACCAAAGGCTGGAGGTGGGGCTGTTGGTGGACCCTCGATCCCGGCTTCGGTGCCGGGTGATTTCGCGGGCCTCCCGTGCCTACCTACCTGGCCTTCTTGCCCCGCGATGGTGTCGTGGCGGCACCATGAGCGGACACGGCCCGGACCCGCCGCCGCCCAGGGCCACGGCCGCGGCCTCGGACTCACAGGGCTGTCGCGGCGCCTGACATTGCGCTGCGCTGGAGGCCCAGCCCCTGAAGCCGCGGTGCCCCTCGGGGCTAGGCTGCCGACGCCACCCGGCTCCACTCGGCCCGTGAGGGCGGGGAGCGGGTGAGAGCGAGGAACCGCGCAGGCAGCGATGGCCGCGGAGGCCTGGAGCTGGATCCAGGCCCCGCCCTGGGCCCGCCCCCGGCCCCGCCCCCGGGCCCGGCCAGCCAGCCTGGCCTGCGGCCCTGCCCCACGGCCTGAGGGCGGTGGCGCGCGGGTTACGTCACGGAAGCGCAAAGGCGGCCGCGGGAGGGTCCGCCCCTAGGGTGGTTTGGCGGCGCTGGGCACCGAGCGCGGAGGAGGTGCGGCTGGGGCGGCAGGGAGGAGCGGAGGTGGGAAGAAGGGAAGTGGGGCGCGGTGGAAGGAGAAGAGGGAAGCGGGCGTGGGTGGCTGGGTTGGAGCGAAGGTCAAGGGAGGTGGCCGAGCCTCCAGATGGCCCCGCACTAAAAGAAGAGATAGCAACTCCAGGCAACTCTCGATATTCCTTTCTCGAGAAGAGGCCGGAAAAGCAAAATAGCTTGGGAGAACTTTTGCTTTCTGGAAACTTTTTGTATGTAAAGTAGATCCCAGCTCTGGGAATTAGAAGTTGTGTCCCTAGGGCAAGCTACTTCACCTCCCTGACCCTCAGTTTCCTCATCTGAAAACTGGGCATAATAATAGTACCAGCCTCATCTGTTAATTTGTACATATGCCAGGATTACATGAGCGTACAAATGTGAAGGGCTTAGATAATTCATGGCAGGTAGAACACAAATGTTAATAATTATGACATTGTACAGACTTTTTCTTAATCATCTTCAGCATCCCATAAGATAAATGGCTTGCCAGCGTGCTGGTTTGCATTTAGAAAACAAAAACAATACTACGAGGTTCTGTATGGAGTTGTCTACCACCAGCGCATTTGTAACATCTTTATGAGATGGTGTGAAGAAATGAAATTTTCTTACTTCTATAGTCAAATGTAGTGCATTTCTTACCTTTTTAATCTCTCGTCTTATTGAAATTGAATGTATTGAATTTTTTCAGTTGACTAATAAAACAATACCAATGGACATTTTTTGTGTTAATCTAGTCAATTTCTAATAAATTATCAGCATCAAGCTCCTCTAATAAATTATTCAGAAACGTACCATGCAGAATAGAAAAACCTTAACCATTTACTTAAAATTACTACTTAGGGGAAATTTGTTTGCATACATTAATTAATCAAATTATTTCAGTACCTGCTTTATCCTTTCTTTAGGGTGTCAGGCTCATAATATGGTTAAGACGTTTTAAGCTACATTTCTGATACACAGACTGAAAAAAAACAGTAGCGTTATGAATACCTCCCAGGATCTAAGAGTCAGGAAAATCAGGTTCTAATTCTTAATCTGACCACAATTTATTGTGTAATCTTGAGGACTATTATTCTCTCTACCTCAGTTCTCCATCTATAAATATGCTGATACTCTTATCTGTTTCTTAAATAAATAATGCAAATGTAAGTACTTTGTAAATGTATATAAATTACCATTATTACCACTTATTTCCAGAGCATCTGCTAAAGGACGGTGCCTCTAATCCTAGGTTAATCCTCCCTTAACATTTTTTTCCCAGCACACTCTGAGGGAAATTCCACTGGACTACTCTGAGTCAACAGGCCCTGGTGTGGTTTCTGTGCTGTGGCATCCTGACCTCAGGCATTTCTTTCTTTTGTCCCCATATGTCTTGTCCAAGGCCAAGTCCTCAGAAACTTCAAAGTCTTAGAAAGCTGCTTTCTGATATGTTTAACTCATCTCTGTGTGATTAAGTCTTAAAAGCAGGTGTCTTTACATTTCCCTTCCTACCAAATCCCAGCTGTCTACATTTTTAAATATAAATTACACAAGAGCAAGGATTTTTGCCTATATGGTCCTCCACTATCTCCTCAGCACCTAGAATAGTGCCTAACACAGAACTGCAGTCAATATTTGTTGAATGAGCTTGAACATCCTGCTGTCTCTTGACCTTTTGAAGCCAATTTTCTTCCTCATATATTCATTTCTGTTGGTAATACTATTTTCGTAGTCTCACAGGCTTAAAAAGATTGATCTTTCATTTTTATTAATTTCCTTTTTACTCTTCAAAGTCGATCACTCTTCAAGTCCTTTTGAAATCTCTCAATAGTAGACCCTTAAGATTCATCAGTTAAGTCTTAAAAAAAAAAATCCCCCGAAATACAGAGAATATAATTTCTTCAGTAAGTACCTATGTTACAATATGAATATGAAAGCAAAGTTGTATGTGAGTGTACAGGGCAGTCACTAGTTAACTAACTCCTGTACACCAGTATCAAAGATTACATTTTAAATTCAAGCCTCAGTAAAGTTACAAATGGCTATGTCATGAGCCTTTGGAGCCCCCAGTTAATAGTTGAAACCACTTATAATAGTTCTGTGAATTCCAAGTGCGGAAATAAATAACACTCAAAGGAGAACAAGCAAAAGATATTTATTCAGAGCTTGTGATAGGAAGGCAGGCAGCTCCCATCACTTGTATTTGGCAAAGACTCAAAGACAGGCAGGGAAGTGTAAAAGCTTTACAGTAGAAAATGGGAACTGCTTCAGGATGCCCTCATTGTTGGCATGGGGAAACGAGAAAGCCTAACCAGAAGCAAGGCATCCTATGTGGTTGGTCAGGGGTGCGTACCTGCCTTTCTCTGGTTGGTCCTAAGTTGGAAACAGGGCAAAAACTTAGGAAGCTGGCAGTTACTGATCAAGTCCTGGCCAACAGTCTACTCTTGTAGCTTGTATGTTATCATCATATTCTCTTTAGTACCTACCAGAATGCTGGGTACACAAGCTCAATAAATAATTGATTTGATTTGTATCTAACACATGGTCTACTGGATTGAGGTTCACAATTTTTTTTTTTTTATTGTACACAAGAGACTGCTTTTGAATTTGAATTACTGCATTTTACGGGGTAAATAATATGCTGTAATGGAAGTCACTACCTTGGGAGATTCTGGGATATCTAAGGTCCTAAGGGTTTATTGTGTACACTCAAGTCCTAGACTTTAAAGGGTTTACAGGCAGGTTGGAGTAGCAAAATAGCAAGAGATCTGAGTTAAAGTTCCAAACATATATGGAATAGGCATCCCAGGACAGTGCTTGACTGCTGGCCACTCATTGCCATGCCCTTGAGGGTATTGGCCAGAGTTCGGCAGGCATGATCTCTTTAGATAAATATAAAGAAGGCTTTAGAAAACAGATGGATCTGAGCTTCATTTTAATGATGGGTAGAATTTTGATGGGGGCAGGGTAGAGGAATGATTTTTTTTCTAAGAGAGTAAAAGAGTATGAGTGTGGGGGAGGAAAAATTCTTTTTTCCTTTCATCCTCCTAGGTTCTCCAGCTGGGGTCCTATAAAATTAGACTGACAAAAGACAGATTAACAAGGGAACGACAAACGGTTTACTAACACATACAGGGCTTATCATTCGGGAAAAATCTCAAGGAAAAGTAACTCAAATGGGCGGTTAGAGCTTGGGCTAATGTAGTATCTTAACAAAACAATAATTTCTAGAGATGTGACAAAGGAAAAGAGTTTCAGACTTTCAGGTGCAGCAACCCATGAGAAGGTAAATACGTAGGGGCAGCTAATGGAATAAAGTTGGTTTGTGCAGGTCCACCTTGGCTTTCTGTCTTCTTCGTGGCCGTAAAACTTCCCAAGGAGAGGGGATTTAAGTATGGCAGTCCTTAATTTTTCAGAAGTTTCTGCTTTTAGTCAGCAAGGCTTCTTTCTGCATCTGTTGATCTCATTTGCCTCCAGCTCAAAATAATCCTTATGCCAAAGTGACAGTTTTGGGGGTGGCACATTCTGGTCTCTGACATGAGCAAGAAAGAAAGGTGTGTCCAGAGACAACTGGTAAAACACTTGACAGAACACAGCATATACGGAGGGAAGGAATGGGAATTAAGACAGATCAGGTGAATTCTGGGGAGGTTGCAGTGTGTTGTGGGAACTAGCTCAGGGAGTTTGGACTTATAATTTGTATGTGAGGAGAATCGAAGAGCTTTTAAATAAGAGAGAAACACTTTTAGTAAGGCAGAAATTATTAAGTGTCCACTTGATGGCTACCAGTGTGGTCGTATTGTTGGGGCACTATGTAAGACATGGCCCTCAAGAAAACCATGTTATGGACAAAACTGATTATCTAATTAAAGCAGGCATTTGCTAAGCTAGAAAGTACTGAATCTAAACGTACTTGGCTAGTATCCTTTTAGCACTATGTACCACGCTGGACGCCAAATCGATGCTCTTTTTGAAAATGGTCTCGCTGGAGTGTTACTTCATTTTATATCTTACCGGTGAAGGCATAATTGGTGAGGAACGAGATAAGAAAATAAGAGCCCCATTTAATTGATGCTGAGGAATTTAAAAGTGGTGCCGCCCGTGCCCACCCTGTGCTTTCAGCCAGCCCATCGGCCTTCTGCCAGCTGAGGGGGCCGTGCCAGCAGGTTACAGCATGGCAACGGGGAGCTCATTGACAGCCACATCCACTTCCCAACGTGCTCTTAACCTCCTCAGCTTCTCCCTTGTTCTCTCATCTACCATCTTGGTCTTGTGCTCTGCTCCTGATACTTGATACCTGACACCACGCGCCCAGTACAACCTTGGCCCTTTCCTCTCTTATCATTTGCACCAACACCTGCGTTCCCATCTGCTGCGAGGCAGTAAATGAACAACCCAGCCTGAGTCTCACAGTCCCTGGAACACTTCTATAGCCCATGTGGCCCATGAACAGCCCAGGTTACCTCAACTCCCAAATGAGAAAATTTGAAAAAAGCAAAACTGAGGCTATGATATATGTAACAGGTTGTTAGATGTGACTCTTTGTGTTATATTCTGCTTTGAGCAGAGGCCCCGAAACAGAATAAACAATAAGTAGCGAAGACAGTCATGTTCTAATGTAAGGGATTAGACTGTAAAGGGAGTGTCCTAACCCAGTTTTACTGTCAGCACACCACTCATATCCAGGCTGTATATGTAGACTAAGAATCCATGAGAAGAGTCTAAAGATGGGAAACTATGCATTTGTTTGAAGAGCGTTGTCACATTATCTGAATATTCCCATCAGCATCCCCCTAGGGATTCGGGATGTGTGCTTCTCCCCACCTCAGGACCAGCAAGGGAGGAAGTAGGCACTTCTAGAGAGTATTCAAAGGTCTTAGCGCATGTTCTCTTGAGTTTAAGGAACACAAGGGCTGGTGCCTGAGTCTGAGGGCAAGAAGATGCAACTAGGGCTTACTGGAGCCTTGCTGCTCTGTCTGCATGATAAGGAAAGAGCATTCTGATGGGAATGGCCTATATTTCCAGGAAGAAAAATGAAGATGAATTTCTCACGGGCTAGAAGTGGACCACATAGGAAGGAGCCATATTGGGTTTCTTAAGAGTGACTCTACCAACAAGGGCTGCCTCAAGGGATGCGATATCTCTAACAGAACTACTCAGGGGAAAATTGTAAGTGGTCAAAGAGACGAGACAGGCCCTTACTAAGGAAACTACAGGAAACATATGTCCCAGCAGAAGCATTCCATGAGAATGAATATCTGCATTTGGAATACACCATGCCGGTGGTGTTCTAGTAAAGGTTTAACAACCAGACCTCCAGGAAAAGAGTCCAGATTTGTAGCATTTCTGACTTCTACGGTAAGATTCCTTGGCTTCTGCTGCAGCCAACTTCGGGGTACCAACGTGACATCACTAAACATGGAAAAGATGCACAAGATACCACTGTAAAGTGCTTCCACCGTGCATATACAGTAGACATGAGTAAACTCAAGACAAGAACGTAGAAAACAGTAAAATGTAGTTAAGTAGTTAGAAGATAATGAGTGTTTGTTATCTTTGATTTTAAAACATTTATTTAATTGTAAGTTTATATATGATTTAATTTTTCATGATGTCTGGTTTTAACAACCACACAAAATTCCTGATAATTGAACAATTAGCTCTTGAGGATTGGTCCAGGCAAACTTAGCATATGCCACTGTACCATTCCCAGGAGGCAGAGATGTCATATTACAGCCAAACCAGTCAGGTAAGACCTTTTCTGTCCCTCCCCTGGCATCCTTCCTCTGCCGTATCCCCTATCCACAGAGGTATCAGACACAGCCTGATGAGTGGCAGAAAGGAAGTAAAATAAGATAGGGAATAAAGAAACCAGCCAAGCTTCCCTCCCAACTGCAGGCTTTCAGGCCTGAAATAGCCCTGGGCTGGCAGAAGAGTGAAGCTTAAATTGAATGAGAGTTAGGAGTTATATGGTTATTAGACTAAAATGAACTTTTAAACATCTAAACGTATCCAGAAAAGCTAAGCAACATGCCTACTATTTCATCCTGGGGCAGCAAAGAACAAAGAGAAAAATCAACTTTATAGGGGAAAAGGTGAGAAAGCATAATGTCATTTTATGTGTGTATCCTTCAGTCATTCAATATACAAATATCCTAACTATGCATTGCTGTGTAACCAATTACTCTAAAACTTAACATCTTAAAAATTATTTCACAGTTTCTGTGGCTCAGGGATTTGGGAGTGGTTTAGCTCTGTGGTTCTGACTCAAGGTCTCTTCGTGAAGTTGCAGTCAAGATGTTGGCTGGGCTGCCATGATCTGAAGGCTTGACTGGGGCTGGGGAATCTGCTTCCAAGATGGCACACTCACATGGCTGTTGTCAGGAGGCCTCACTTCCCTGCTAGTTGTTGGTCTCAGTTTTTCTTGCTAGCTTCTGGTCTCAATTTTCCCCCAGATGGGTCTCTCCACAGACTGCTTTGGTGTCCTCATGACATGGCAGATGGCTGGCTTTCCCCAGATTAAGCAGTGTGAGAGGGAGAGTAAGGAAGAAGCCACAATGACACACCATCATCTTCACTATACTCTACTCATTTGAAGAAAGTCACTGAATCTACCCCACACACATGCGGCGGGGCAAAGGGATGAGGCTCCGCCTTTTGTAGGGGGAAGTGTCAAATTTGTGGACGTATTTTAAAACCACCACAACCAATAAACAAATCTAAATGAATAAACACATATGTATTTGCTGTAGTCAAGTTATCTCCAATCAGGATGTAGCCATTTGTGAATTTATTGAAGGTAATTTATTGAACTGACTCTTTTTATCTTTATGTGACGGGAGCGCTAGCTTGAGTCTTAAGAGTCATTCAGAATTATCTGGGAACCGTTGGCAAACTGAAAGCCGGTGGTACAAAAAGACTGAGGTTTTTCAGGAAAATGACTGATCCTAAGAAAGAAATAATCAGAGAGCAATCCTGTGGCCCTGAAAGAAAGTCTTGGCCCTCAGAAAGGAGGAGCAATTCTAAGTAAAACATGGTATTAGTCTCATTTCTAGCATCTCAGCCTCACTGCAGGACAACAATAATGCTGAGAGGTGGAAGCCCTCTGTGGTGCCCCAGCAAGAGAAGGCTAATATACATGTAGATGCATATTCTTAGCAACACTATTCACAATGGGCAATGGAAGCAAACTGCCTTAGTACATTCGGGCAGCTATAACAAAATATCACAGACTGGGCAGCTTATAAACAGCAGACATTTCTCAGTTCTGGGGGCTGGGAAGTACAAGATCAAGCACCAGCACGGTCACGTTTTAGCAGGAGCCCTTTTTCTGGTTCATAGCTGGCACCTTCTCTCACTGTGTTCTCACACGGTGGAAGGACCAAGGGATCTCACTGGAGCCCCTTTTATTAGACACTAATCCCATTCATGATGGTTCCACCCTCATGATTTGAAGAACTTCCCAAAGGCCCCGCCTACTAATACCATCACATTGGGCTTTAGGATTTCAACATATGAATTTTGGGTGGACACAAACATTCAGACTATAGCACATCTCAAGTGTCCATCAACAAATGAATGCATAAACAAATTGTGGTATATATATTTATATATATAACAGAACAGTACTCAGCTGATTGAAGGAATTAAGTGTTGATTCACGCTACAACATAGATGTACCTCGAAAACATTATGCTAAGTCAAAGAAGTCAGACAAAAGGTCACATATTGTATGATTTCATTTACATGAAATATGCAGAATAGGTAAATCCCTAGAGACAGAACAGAAATCCGTGGTTTCAGGGGCTCAGGGAGGAGAGAATTGGGAGCAACCGATCAATGGGTAGAGGGCTTCCTCTTGGGTTGATGAAAATGTTTGGGAACTAGATGGGCGTGGTGATTGCACAACATTGTACCACGGAATTGTTCACATTAAAATGGTTCATTTTATGTTCTGTGAATTTTGCCTTAATTAAAAAAAATTGATTAAAACAGAGAGAGAGAAGGCTTGTATGTGAGCACAGGTATGAAGCATCTAGAGACTCCAGAAATCTTTGGAGGGGGCATAGGAGATCTTTCAGGGCATGAGACCCAGCATTACGTGTGTGCATGGGTGGGAGTACAAGTCAGTGAAACTAAAAGTAGAGCTGCTACTATGAACTTGGACCCACTTGAAAGCCTGGGCAAATTCAAGTTTATAACAGTAGGTGCCAAGAATAACGTGCTTAACATGAGTTGTCCACGCTTAGTAGTTCATGTCATGGAAGCTCAATTTGCCCAGTCCCTATTTGACTTTTGAGAGCCCTTTGTCAGGCGGAGGCAGGATTATATGTTTTGGAGCCAGCAAAGAGCCCCTCTCTCCTTTGGTGAAATTAACTCATTCATGAAAAGATTCAGCCTACTGATGCTCGGAACCCTAAGAAAAAAAGGAGATTTTTATACGTGGTGACCTAAAATAACTGAGCCTTTTCCTCAATAGCTAGCAACTCTCTGTCAGCCTGCTCACCACTTTAATTTGCCTGGTTTATTCCCAAGAGTGCTCAGTGGCTACAGGAACAAACATCTCACCTCTTTACCTTATTCCAAACCAAGCTAGAGAGTGCTTCCTGGGAAGTGATTCTATGGAAGGGGCCTTGCTTCTGTGGCCAGAGTCAGGATTTCCCTGAGAAACCCTAAGATGACTCTGGGACCTTTGCTTCAGGCAAGACTTCAAGGGCCTCATTTTTCTTCTGGAGGTCACAAAAGACATAAGCAAAGTTTATTCATAATGTAATAATTTTAAAATATTTAAAAGTGCCTTTGTATGTGCAGGACGTCCTTTAGAAAGTGTGCAATACAGGTTTGTACAAATGTATGTATATATATTATTTACTATACTAAATATTTTACACCATAGGTTCGTAACTCTATAATTCTTAGTCATTCTGAGGAACAAAATATTCTAGAATTATAACTCAAATCATATTATAAGTCTGAAAAGGTATTGTTTCATATCATAGGCCCTCAAATGGCAATTGATCAAAAATTATTTATTGATGCTCTCATATAGGACCATTGCTAGACAACGTGGGGAATATATTCATTGACTCCACAGATATTTCTTAAGTGCCTGCTATGCCCCATCCCCTATTCAAGACACTGGCCTGTCTTAGAATGACCTTAACTTCAAGGCACTGGAGATATAGCAATAAACAAAATAAATAAAGCCCTTATACTTTGGAGCATATTTTCCAGAGGTGGGAGGTAGACAATAAATAAGCAAACAAAAACAAAAATAAGTAAATACAGATTGTGATAAGTGCTCTGAAGGAAATAAAGATGGAAATGTGATAGTAATTAGGAGAGACCAGTTTCCAATGGATCTCTTAAGGAAGGTCTCTCTAAGGAGGTGACTTTTGTTCGGAACGCTGAGATTGAACCAGTAATGTGAATAGCCGTGGGGAGAGCAACCCAATGGAGGAAACAATAGGTGGTTTAAGAAGGAAGATCTGGGCTTCCCTGGTGGTGCAGTGGTTGAGAGTCCGCCTGCCGATGCAGGGGACATGGGTTCGTGTCCCAGTCTGGGAAGATCCCACATGCCGCGGGGCGGCTGGGCCCATGAGCCATGGCCGCTGAGCTTGCGTGTCCGGAGCCTGTGCTCCGCAACGGGAGAGGCCACAACAGTGAGACGCCTGCGTACCGCAAAAGAAGGAAGACCAGGTGTGGCTGAGGCCTTGGTGTGCAAGAAGAGGTATAAGATGGGAGTGAAGAGGTA
This sequence comes from Monodon monoceros, assembly GCF_005190385.1. Lineage (NCBI taxonomy): Eukaryota > Metazoa > Chordata > Mammalia > Artiodactyla > Monodontidae > Monodon > Monodon monoceros. The sequence goes on from NW_021703772.1 coordinate 97,267,870, forward strand.
AACACCAGCCAACACACAGAGTCCTGAGGCTCGTGGGAAAAGTTTGAATTTCCTTCTTAGTGCAATGGGAAGCCACTGATCAGTTTTAAGCAAGGGAGTGACAAAATTCTGGGTGATATATTTTAAAAAATTACTCTGGTTGCCATATGAAGAATGAATAGGAGGGTGGATACAGAGAAAACGGAGAAATTAAAAGGTTATTTTTGGAAGTCCTGAGGGAGATGACAGTGTCTTGGATTTGATAAGGAGTCAGGAAAATGTAGAGACCTGGGCAGATTCGAGATAGGTTTGAGAAATAGATCTTCCTGATCAATTAGATGTGGTATTGACATGAAGAGCACTAAAATATCCTCTTGACAGTGGAGACTGTGTCTTTAGTGCCTATAAGATTACCTTGAACATACATGTACTTGTTGAATCAATAAAACTTGCTGAGCATGTAGAAATGTAGGAACCAAACAAGAAATACAGAACAGCGTTATCAAATCCTACTTTGTGTGTTATCTTTAAGAGCCACTAGTGAACATCAAAGATAAAACTAGTGGTCACCTATTCCAGGTTGGGGGCAGGTGAGACAGAATAGGATTAATAAGTGACAAAGTGGAGCGGAGAATTGTCTCAGCTGGAAAATGGGGTGAGTCAAGAACCAACTGATGACAGGGTATAGCAACCAAAAAACTGCCTTGCAGGAGGTAGGGAGTGTACATCCTGTTGAAAATATCCTTAATTTGCCTTTTAAAAGATACATTTAAAACTCTAGGTCAAAATCTTTTGAAGCAGTGAGCTATTTGCATATATGGATATTGTTAGGCTAGATTTTAAAAGCTAAACCTTGTGAAATTTAAAATACCCAACTTCCCTGGTGGTCCAGTGGCTAAGACTCCACTCTCCCAATGCAGGAGGGAACGAGATTCCACATGCCGCAACTGAGTTCGCGTGCCGTAACTAAAGACCCCGCATGCTGCAATTAAAGATTCTGCATACTGCAACTATGACCCGGTGCAGCCAAACAAACAAACAAACAAATAAATAAATAAAATATTAATAGATAAATAAAATAAAATACCCAGAGTCTTGCTTCACCTTCCCAGGTCCTCGGTATTGTGCTTTCCAGGGTTTTGAACTGCAGTTCATTTAAGAATTAAGATATAAAATAGGTAATTTCTTTCTTTTTTAAAAAATTCTTTTGGCCACACCATGCGACGTGTGGGATCTCAGTTCCCTGACCAGGGATCGAACATGTGCCCCCTGCAATGGAAGCATGGAATCTTAACCACTGGACCGCAAGGGAAATCCCAAAATAGGTAATTTCAAAATTAGAAATTTGTGGGTGGTGAGAAGACCAGGCAGCCAAAACTCTCAGAAAATCCTCATCTTAGAATGACCTTAACTTCAGCTTCTCCTCCTGCTAGGAGTTCGCCTATTAATGTCTCCTTGGAGTAGCTGTTATCACTGAAACAGTTAAGCCTTTCGAGGTCATTCAGTATGAGAGGGACACATGAACAAGGAAAATCTGAAAAATGTGGTTAGAGCCCACTAAACTTAGCATTCACATCTTAGCAAAGGTTAATTTTTATGTTTTTAGAGCAGTTTTAGGTTCACAACAAAATTAAGGGAAAAGTACAGAGAATTTCCCTGTATCCCTCCCACCCAACTTCCCCCTCTACCAATGCCTCTAACCAGATTAAGACAGTATGTTAAATGTGGTGATTTTACATGTACACAGTTTTTCATGACTCTCTTGTCTGACAAAGACAAACAAGTTAAAAGACTATTTTGCACAATGTACGTTTGTGGCAGCTAAGATAAGTTTCTGAGAGTTCAGCATGATTGCCCTTCAATTTTCCTCGAAGACCAAGTCGATCACTGCCCCAAGGGCACCAAAAGCAGCTCCTCTGCTATTTCACACAGGCTTTCCTGTTGTTGGTGCGATGTGTCAGCTGCCTTCATTCCACCACCTTCCCTGCCAGACTTAAACTGTCAATGATCATTTTCCCTCAAGTAAGTGAAAAGAATAAATCTTCTGAAACTAATTGCATATCATGCTGGATTTATCTGTCTGTGTCTTGTCATTGGTCAACTAGGGCTTTGAATTTTGACTGAAATGTAGTTTCATCATAAAGATTACATGGAGTCAACCCAACCCTTTCTCATGCAGCTCCTGGGAAAAACTGCAGTGGAGACAATTCAGTACAAACATGTAATAGTAGGGATAATTAAACAAATTAGCAGAAATCTAGTGCTTTGATTCATTAGCTTGTTCTTTATCACATACTTATTGTACTTTGGGCCAGAGGTGGTGCTTGCCACACAATAGTAAATAAATCAGCAGTGGCCCCTATTCTTAAGGAGCTCTGTCTAATGTGGTTGTTCTCAATGGGCTGATTTTTATCCCCCTGCAAAGAACATTTGGCAACATCTGGAGACATTTTTTGGTTGTTACAATAGGAAAGGCGCTACTGATCTCTAGCAGGTAGAGGCAAGGGAGGCTGCTAAACACCTTTAATCCACAGGACAGCTCCATAACAAAGAGTGTCTATAGCGCCCCAAATAGCCACAGCCCAAAAAGTCAATAGTGCTGAGGTTGAGATACTTTAGTTTTATGAATGGAAACATGTTACAGATTTACTGAACAGTTTGTTTGGGGTTGATATAGACATCTCAAACCTGCAAAGAGAAATAGGTCCAGCCAACATCAGAAGAAGGCACAAGGATGCACAGATGGTTTTGCTCACTGTGATGTTTTCAGATTCCAGTGCAATGATTCTCAATCTAAGGGCCAATGTAGAATTCCACAGAGTCTTAAAAACTTTTGGTGACCAGTTTGTACTTCTACTAGGTATCCAGTAGAGAAATGTGGAGCCCAACAGAGAGTTGGGGTTAGCCCAGACCCTACAGTGCTCTTCTTTTCCCTTTCTTTTCTTTCTTTCTTTCTTTTTCTTTCTTTCCTTCCTTCCTTCCTTCCTTCTTTCTTTCTTTCTTTCTTTCTTTCTTTCTTTCTTTCTTTCTTTCTTTCTTTCTCTTTCTTTTCTTCTCTGCCTTCTTTCCTTCCTTCCTTTCTTCTCTAAATTCCTTGAGCATTTAGATAACTCTATTTCACACTTTACTATGTATAGCTTTGAAGCTATAGTCTGATCATTTTATGAATGGAAATATTGTCTTCCCAAGAGATGACACAACGTGAAACTTCATCTCTACTTTTTGTCCTCCTTGGCCTAATGTAATGCTAACCATTTAACAGGTGCTAAATAATTGGTTCTTAGTGACTTAAACAAAGGAAGGAAAGACTCATAAAAGCTTCAAATGTAGAGATAGGAAGAAAGAGGGGTATCAAATGTGTCATAAGATGACAACTAAGCACAATGCAGTGGATCAGACGGGAAAAGCGCTATAAAGACTATTACTGGGACAACTGGTGCAATTTGAATATGGACTGTACATTAGACGGTATTATGGTATCAAAGTTAAACTTACCAAATTTGGTCATTGTTCTGTGTTTATGTAAGAGAGTGTCCTTGTTCATTGGAGATACATCAGGAAAGGGTAAAGGGTTAAGATTTCTGCAACTTAAATGGTTCAACAACACAAATAATAGTAATACTAATGTATGTGTATGTGCACTTATATGTATATACAGATATAAACAGACGGTGACAAAGCAAATATGGTAGAGTGCTAAAACTAGACACTGGAGGAAGAGTGTGTTCACTGTATTGTTTTCAGCATTTTTTCTATAAATTTTTCAAAATAAAGAATTTACAATTTACATATATATAAAAAATACTGTGATGAATATTAATTTAGGCTGGGCAGTTGCTTGAATGCATACATCAAAGAAGAGTGAAAGATACTTTCTTGGAAGTTACACCTTTGCCATCTGCTGTAAGAGTGAAAGATACTTTCCTGGAAGTTACACCTTTGCCATCTGGCTACAGTGGAAAGAGCAAGGTTCAATTGTGAGATGGAATTAAGCCAGTTAAAAGAAGTGTCATGCTTTTCTGATTGGGCAACATATGCCAAAGCTACAGTTGGATGAGAGCCTGTAACACTTGGATGGAGAGATTCTCTAGCTCCCTATTCCAGCTGAAGGGACAATGTCCAAATGCTTATTCCTACACTGTCAAGAAAAAATTTATTTTTCCATTCCCCTTGAACCTCTAACATGGTAGATCAATGGAAGAACATGGTCAAGGTAAATGTCAGAGGCCTAATTCTCTTTTTTTTCCATCCCTCACTTCAAGTACTGGAAATATTCTGACTCCAGTCCAGTGCTAATTCTTTTAGACTACTAGTTTAATTTTTTCCTGCTATGGTGCTCCTAAATACCCTGTATTTCTCCAGAGGTTTCTACACCCCCAACACCTGAAACTCTAGAAACTCCATCATGATCTAGAGTGACTCCAGACTATTGTATACTCTTATCATCTGCTAACAGTGAAGAAGTAAACAACTTTTCAGCCCCATTGCCCCAAATTGGAACATCCTTGATTGTTTGGTTTCTTGGATTATTCAACAAATATTTAATGAGTAGTACCAAACCTCCTCCTCTCCCAGCCTCTCACCATCTCAGGAAATGGACCTACCACTGCCCCTGGGGCCTGAAGCAGTGTTAACCTTGTTCACCTTTTTTTTTTTTTTTTTTGTGGTACGCGGCCTCTCACTGTTGCGGTCTCTCCCGCTGCGGAGCACAGGCTCCGGACGCGCAGGCTCAGCGGCCATGGCTCACGGGCCCAGCCGCTCCGCGGCATGTGGGATCCTCCCAGGCTGGGGCACGCACGAACCTGCGTCCCCTGCATCGGCAGGCGGATTCTCAACCACTGCGCCACCAGAGAAGCCCCACCTCTTTTTTATATCCGCAAGGACATCCGCAAGTTCTGCCAGCTCCACATTCAAAATACGTCTTGAGTCCAGCCACTTCTCACACCCTCATCCTAACCACCAGCACCTCTCACCTTGACAGCCAAAATTGCCATCTTATGGAGCTGCTTCCACTCTTACCCCAGACAGTCTATTCTTCAAAATGCCTTTTGAATGAACTTCTCAAAATAGAAATCAAATCATATCGCTTCCATTTTCAAAACCATCCCACCGTTCCCATCACACTGAATAATTCAAAGTTCTTATTGGGGCCTACAAGGCCCTAAATACTCTGACCCCTTCCTACCTCTCCTACCATTTACCACCTAGCTCACAAGATTCCAGCCACACTACCTTTTAGCTGTTCTTCCATCATCCCTAGCCCTTCCTGCCTTCAGGCCTTTGTATTTGCCATTTCTTTCCCCTGGAACACTATTCCTGAAGTGTTCCAAGTCACCTCCTCAGAGATTTTCCCCAATCCACGCAACCTAAAATTATTCCCCCACGCCACCCCACCATCACTTTTCATTCTTCTACCTTAGTATATACTTTATTTCATAGCACTTACCATGAACTGAAAATACAGTATATATTTATGCATTTGTTTGTCCTCCATCAGAATATCAGCTCCATGAGTGCAGGAACTTTTTGTGTCCTGTTCACCACTGCATCCCCAGCCTCTAGATAAGGGTCTAAAGCAGAGAAGGAGCTAAATCAATATTTCTTGATGGAATGAATGCATAACTAATGCTCTCTGACCAATTTTCGAGACAAAGCTCCCTGCTCCAGAGTAGCTAGCCTACAGTTAATGTTGTTGGAACCACTGTCCTCAGAATTCTTGCTGTTAACTCTTCCCTTGTCCTCCTGGGAGCTCTTTTTTTTTTTTTTTAATTTTATTGGAGTATAGTTGATTTACAATCCTTGGAGCTCTTAAAGGCCAGGAATAGGGGCTTCCCTGGTGGCACAGTGATTGAGAGTCCGCCTGCCGATGCAGGGAACATGGGTTTGTGCCCTGGTCCGGGAAGATCCCACATGCCGCGGAGCGGCTAGGCCCATGAGCCATGGCCGCTAAGCCTGCGCGTCCGGAGCCTGTGCTGTGTAACGGGAGAGGCCACAACAGTGAGAGGCCCACGTAACGCCAAAAAAAAAAAAAAAAAAAAAAAAAAAGCCAGGAATAGGAGAAGGTAGAAAAAGACAGTAACAGTGTGGAAAAGATCCATTCACTTTTCAGGTTTGGCATTACACATTGGTAGTAGAGTAGGTGCCCACGTACTGATAGGAAAGGCCACTGTGACAAAAAATACCTTCTCTACTAGACTATTACATATCCTGAAATTCTACTCTTAAGGATTAAATTATCAAGTCATCAACATCAAGGTGTTGATTCTTCTTCTATTATTCAGACCATTAACAAATTCTTAATAAAAGATGTTCTTCTCTATCCTCCATGCCTAGCACATGACTTGCATGTGTATATATTCAGTAAATATCTGTTGAATAAATGAACAGACTCTCCTTGAGTTTACTGCCTCATTTTCCTTGCCATGCACTTGTCCCTATTCTGCATGTCTTTCCTTTACCACTTCAAACTCTGATAGTTCCTTTCTAACTTTAATTATACACCTGGATTTTTTTCCAGAAATAAATACGCTAGCTACTGGTTAACAGCAAAGACCTTGGCATCTGAGATGAAGGGCACAGATGCTTTTCTGAAACCTAATCACTTCAGCCTACCGCTCAAACTTGCCAAGGGACTGATTCTGGCCCACGTGTTCCAAAGGTACCTGCCTGCCTTCCCACCCTGAGCCCCCCATTGCGAGGTGGCTAGCCTCCCCACTGTCCTCTGTGTCATTTTTACTCTCACCTTTATAACTGCTTATGTGTTCCTCCACCTTCTGCTTCCTTCAGCCCACGGAAGTAACATTCATTCTTCAGGGTTTGGATCAAAGAACATCTCGGACCATGCTAAGCTAATTAGTCTCGCTTTCCTCTGAAATCCTATAGCAATAAGTATTAGTACCACTTGGTTTTTTTTTTGTTGTTGTTGTTTTTTAAGTTTATTTATTTATTTATGGTTGTGTT